>NW_027142415.1:600000-835000 GCF_026170545.1 Melanerpes formicivorus | reverse complement strand
GGCAGGGGGGTTGGAACTAGATGATCCTTGTGGTCCCTTCCAACCCTGAATGAAACTATGAAACTATGAAACTATTTCTTCTGTTCAGACACTGTGAACTCTTTTAATAGTTTTGTTCCCATTGCTTTTGTCTTCTCTCAGTGCCTGCAATACAGGGTGGCAAAGAACGGCTCCAGCTTCCTTTACAAGAAGGCATTGTGCTGACAACACATTGCATTTCCCTTCAGGCTCCACCGGGGTGCTTTGGGGAATGACCAGCCCTCTCCACATTGATCTTGCTCTCTTTTCTTTCCACGTGGTTTTGGAATGATCAGTGTCCCTTGGGTGTCTGGTACTACTCATTCACTCTTTTGGTTTTTCCACTTCAGAATGTCCAATCCTCTTTTCCCCTTTATGTTGTTGTTGTTGTTATTGTTATATTATATTATGTTATGTTATGTTATGTTATGTTATGTTATATTATATTATATTATATTATATTATATTATATTATATTATATTAAATTATATTATATGTACTTGCCTCTTGAGAAGGTATTAACAAAACCCAAAGGATTTGTGGAGCATGACATCCTTCACCGAAAATTTTTGAGAGGTGAATGTGTCACAAGCCAAATAATTGCTTTCTGGAGTCAAATTGGCTCAATTCTGTCTGATGGCTTTTCTGAAGCTACATTTCAATACAACTCTGATCAGATCAGCCATTTTCCACAGCTAGTATTTTTGGCCTGCGTGATATTTTAAGCTTATCATTACCCTGGGACTTGAATTCATTTGGAGCTCATTAATAATCAGTATAATTCCTTTTCATTAGAAATTTCTTATTGGAGTAACTGCTTGTGATGTAAAATACTGTCCCCACCATCTTTGTAGAGATACAGCTGGTGGTGATGAGCTAATACATGAATTTATACTAAACTAATATTCCTCAAAAAAATAATAAAAAGCCTTAATTTATTCCATGCATAGTTAATGGCAGATCAGAAGGATGAAAGGTGCAGATGGAAACAGGATCATTTTCTTGGTTATCAGAATTCCTCTTCTCTCTGGTGGGGTACACTAGAGGGATTTGATGTTGCACATATATATATGCATCTTTCCCTGCACTCTGTGTTTTTCTGCCGTGTACAACAGAATTGCAAATGAGAAGCACTGGAATAGCTGGTGAAGACAGAGTCCTCCCCAATGTTAACACAACTGCTGGTAGCTCACCCTGTTTGAAGAGATTTTAGGCATCAAACCCACATGAAAGCCTGTGAAAGAGAGGGTGAAGACAAGAAGAGCACTTTCTTCTTGGAGCACAGACTGCAATCTTCTCTGGTTTTCTCTAAACTTTCACTGAGCAAACCTATCTGTATCTTGACCGTCTTCACAGTCACAGCTCTTGGAGAAACAATTGCACACACGCTGGCAAAGCCCAGCACCAGCATTCATGCCGCTCCCCAGGGGTGTTGGAGTCTCACGGTGAAGAATGATGGGCTGCAGGAGAGGAGGAGGCTGTAAGCAGCTTTGAAAGAATGTGGAACGATTCCCTGGGTTTGTGTCTCTTCTATATATGCAACTACACCACTCAGTGATGACAGGAAACAAACACAGTAGCTCTGGCTAAACTTGCTGAGAGTAGAGTGAGCTTTAAGAAAGAGCCTCTTCTGTAGCCACTCTTCTGCTGATAACTTTTGAATTCTCTTCTGGAGGATGAGGAGGAAGGGAAGAGTGAGCTGAGGCTGGGTGTGGAAGCAGATCCCCGTGTTGGAAGGAGAGGGCAGAGAGGGACAAAGACATGTTCTATGAGACTGTTTTGATGTCCAGCTTGATCCTGTTTCAAGGGTGGCAAGCATCTCTGGGCAAAAGTTTCTTTCAAATGTGTGTGATTAGTGGTAGCATTTCTGATGCCACAAATCCAGCCCTTTCCTCACAAAACTCATGGCTGTCTTTAACAGTGTTTGATGACTCCACTTCCAGATTACTTCTCATTTCATCCTTGACTGGGATAGGAGGCTGACATTAAGCCGTTCACATTGCCTTTAGATGATGGTATAATCCACAGGAGTATAACTCCATCTGCACCAATGGCTTTACCAAAGTGGCAATGGTTCTGTATCAGGCAAAGGACTGCTCCTCATCTGCCCAAATTCATGTGGAAAATTATCTGCAGGCTGGTTGTCTAAACCTTTCTTTGGCCCATGGCAACAAGTTTTGTCTTTCTAAAGTGGGCATTTCTGCAGAGGTTACCTCTTAAAAGCTCCTGTCCTGGAAATGCCAGTTTCTTTCTGTGTACCGAGGTGGAAACCCAGCTGACACCTTGGGTTGGGGCAGCTGCCCTGTGGGAAATACTGCCAGAAGTCAGTCCCACATCCAGTAGCAGTGCCTTGGGACCTCCCTTTGGTCTGCAGCATGAGGAGACAAAGCTCCTGATAAAGCAAACAGTTTCCTTAGACTCTTTCACAGCTCAGATACACTGTGAGGAAAGAGACCTTCATCCTGCTAATGAGCAAATGTGTTCAGAGGAAATGCACTCCTTGAAGGGCCTTAATGCTTTCATCACCACTGGTTAATGAGCCTGAACTTGCACCTTGTACTAGATACTAATCAGATTCCTCTTTCTGTTCTGTCTAAAGCAGCACAATTCAGTCTGCCAGCTGCCAGTGCTGCTATTTAAAAATAACTGCACATGGGTGTTCTTATTCAATATTTCTGTCACAGGAGTTGGTGAAGGTCTGGTTCTGGGCAAGTCTGGGGCCTATTTTAATATTCATTGCATTCTTAATTTCTTTTAAGGTTATTATTAACTTATTCCATTTACCAAAGCAAACAATAAGTCTTTTAATTGAAGAATAACTCTTTCTTGGAGAATGTGATTGGACTTCTTTTTCCACCCCCACCCCCCCCTCAATATTTCACGTTAGTCCTGGTTTGGGGTGGGTGGGGTTTGGTTTTCTGTTTGCTTTGGGGGGTTTTTTGGTCAATCATTTGCATAATCTACACCACTTGCAGGACTTTTTTTTTTATACTTTGCATAAATCAATTTCACTTCTTGTTTGCCTCATCCCTTTCAAGGGCCTTCTTTTCTGCTTTAGTGGACTTAAATTAATCCTCTGGAGGAAGTGGTGTCACGACAGGGCCAGCGTCAAAATCTGCATAATGAAAGCAATTTTTCCCCATTTAAATTCGCACTCCAGAATATCACTGCTCATTAGCAGACTTTAGATCTTTCACTTCATTTTAAGTGAGAAAGACAGGCATTCTTTCCCTGATCCGGCTTCCTTGCATGAGAATTTATTCAAACACCTTTAAATACATTGCAGTGAACGTTAGGTGCCCAAATGCCTTTAAAAAAAACAAGGCTGTGTGATTTGTAGACTATTAACATCACTAGCAGGACCATCCAAATTGCCATGCTTGATCACAGCAGTGATCTGTCTCATTCAGTTTCTTTCTTGGGTCAAAAATGATCAGAGAAGATGGTTTTATAATGGGTGGATGTGGAATCACTTAGGATGAAAGGGAATTTTCTTCCTAATTCCAGGCACTCAGCAGATGCTTTTGCTGGTGATGATCCTAGATGAGGCTTAATATGAAATCTGTACTGAAACTTACAACTGAGAAGAGTTCTCAGAGTGACAGAAGGAGAGCTTCAGAAAGAAAAAGCTCTTAGGCTGGAAAGGGATGAGATCCAAATCTCTGTTGTTTCTCTTTTGGGGACTAGTACACAGCTGCAAAGCAGCCACATCTGTTTCATTAGAAATCTCTGGGACTATTTAGCCTTCCAAGGCAAACACCCTTTCCTTTTCACACTTCCCTGCAGTCCAAAGGCTTTATCCTTAATAATTCTCTATTTATCTTTCACAGTTTCATTAGAAGTGTTTCTCTGTGTGGAGGAAGAGCACTTTTTGCCCTTGGTCCTGCAACAGGGCTGCAGAACAGCAACCAGGCCAAGCAACCCCAGCTCCCTCACCTTCTCCAAGACCTGCACAACAAAGGGCACAGGGCTGTTTGTTCCTATTCATGTCTGTGCTTGAAAACATTGAATTTCACTGACTGAGAATGAAGATTTGGCATTATATCAGCTGTAGAGTTTTCAACCAGAAGAAAAGAATTTGTTTGATTTATGCCATTGTGAAGAGCAGACTCTTGGACAAGGAAGACAGCACACTGCAAAACAGTGCTTAGTAGAGCTGGAGCTCCTACAGTCAGGGTGGAAAGTCCTCTGTCTCCCTAAGGTCAGCCAATGGCAGTAGTTGGAAACTGGGAAAAGACCCTGCCAGGGAGGAAACTCTAATATTGGTGTGGGGTTGATATTGTTTTGTGTTCCTCTATTTGTTTTATGTTTTGAGAGAATGCTCTTTATCCCAGGAGCTTTCACTCTAATGGGCTGTTAATGAGCTACCAGTTGCTTATGCAGGAGGAAATACACACACATGCACACATTACTCTTCTTTAACTGAAGGTCTGCTGTGTTGAAATGCTGGTGGCTATACCCTCCTCACCTAGGTCATCGGCCCTGCATACATCTTCATCTGCATTCACACTGTTACAAGCAAGTGGCACTTCAAGCCAGATTGTGTATCTGAGCTTTGTGGACTCACGCTCTAATCTCATGCAACATTGGCAATTCCCTGGGTAAGTTGATAGTAGCACTTCGCTGCTATCAAGCAGTCACAGTGTATTAATCAATCCTCAAGCCCTCTTGTGAAGCACACTAGCTGTTAATCTTATTTCTAGAGGCACCATCTCCTTCTTGACTGTGGATTCTTGAATTACAATAGCTAAGGGGCATTTCTGTCCCTTCACAAGCCGGCCAGAAGCTACATTTTCTTCCACTCAGCCTTTGTCATCCACACAGTGAGGACCGATCATTGTCATGAGCTTGACCTTGTAATGAAATCAGTGACCTTGAAGATGGCTCAGGCAATACAAATCCTCTTGTTCACCCCAAGTTGAGAAACCGTTTGCCTGACTCCTTTGATCAGCTCCCTCATGAATGAGGAGCCCTCAGCAAGACCTGCCTGAACCACTTAAGTCTCTCCCTCCCATATGGCACAGAGGAGGCATTTGTGTGGCCCAGGAATATCAGGACACAGATTGCTAAACTCAGTGCTCAGGCTGCTATGGATCCTTTTCTTTCCTTAAGGTCCTCTCTTACACTTCCTCACACATTCCACAGCGTGGAATTAACCCTGTAGTCATTCCTGGGGGAGCCTCAAGCCTGGAGACCAGCAGCATCCTAACAACTGTCTTCCCTGCCCCATCTCCTCACACCAGGTTGGCTGAGCTGAGCAGCACACGGAGGTGCTCGTAGAGGGGGTTAAGACAAACAAACAAAACCAAAAGCAGCAACAACAACAAAACACAAAGTGTAAAACAGGACAGAAATCTCTGTTTTAAAATGGCATTATTTTTTCCTGCCTTTGTCTGTGTGTGTGTGTGACTAAACCATGCCAAAGCAGCTTAACATCCTGGTGTCAGCCAGATTGCTAAGGGTTAAAGGCATTTATGAACTTGTTAAGAGATGGAAGCATTATGCACTCTTCACCATGTTTAATTTTAACTGCCACACTAGAATCTGTGATTACATTGTCAGTTTATTCTCATTGAATGTTAGCTGTTGTATCCTTTTTCCTTTCTTGTTCCTTTTTTTTTTCCCCCAGTGCTATTTCTGTGTTAGAAAAGATATTTTTCCCTAATGGACTGGAAAGGGAAGATTTTAATTAGCCAGCCTCTTCAAGTAGAGGCTTCCAGCTGCTGAACTCCTGGGCCAGCATAGGGTTAAATGTCAGTCTAAAAGATTAATGACTTAACTGAAAACATTTTATCAGAGATACAGAAAATAAATCCCATTCCCAGAGAGCCACAAATCATGAGTGCCATCGAGGAAGGGAACTGCACAAACCAATAGCAACCGATTGCTCCTGCACCAGCGAGAGGCAGCGATAAGACAAAAATCATTATGAGGATCAAAGTCGCTGAGCTCCTTGGCCCAGGCTGCTGCTGCGGGGCTGAAATATGAGGTGTGTGGTCTACCTGGGGGTGACTTTCCCCAGAGACACTCAGAGCCTGTGCTCTCAGCTGGTTTTCTCAGCACAGCGAAGCATGGATATGAGCTCACACGCCAGGTTTCTCTAGGTGAGGATAACCTGTGCAGCTGCAGCAAGGCAACAGGCACTGGGTTTTATTTAAAGATTAAAGCTCAGGTATAGATTCTCAGAGGCTGCTGCTGGGATGGATATGATGTGGACTTTGAGCTTCAGACTCCCAGACAGACACACATTTTGGGACTAAATGCATCAAATCTACAGCAACTCTGAATTAAGCTATTAACCTTTTTTGTCTTTTTCAAATGCCTCTTCCTTCCTTAAAAGCAAAAACCCCAACACCAACACCCTACCTTTCCCCACACACTTTCCACCATCCTTGTGTCCTTCAACACATAGCTGTGGGAGACTACACCAAGATGCAGCAAAGGCTGCACCTCCTGACTGACCTCCTGACTCTGAATTAAGCTATTAACCCTTTATTTCTTTTTCAAATGCCTCTTCCTTCCTTAAAAGCAAAAACCTCAATCCCAGCACCCTACCCAGGAGGCTCAGGGGAGATCTTATTGTGTCTACAACTACCTGAAGGGGGGTTGTAGCCAGGTGGGGGTTCGTCTCTTCTCCCAGGCAACCAGCACCAGAACAAGAGGACACAGTCTCAAGCTGCACCAGGGGAGGTTTAGGCTGGATGTTAGGAAGAAGCTCTTCACAGACAGAGAGACTGGCCATTGGAATGGGCTGCCCAGGGAGGTGGTGGAGTCACCATCACTGGAGGTGTTTAGGAAGAGACTGGATGGGGTGCTTGGTGCCATGGTTTAGTTGATTAGATAGTGTTGGGTGATAGGTTGGACTCAATGATTTCAAAGGTCTCTTCCAACCTGGTTAATTCTATTCTATTCTATTCTATTCTATTCTATTCTATTCTATTCTATTCTATTCTATTCTATTCTATTCTATTCTATTCTATTCTATTCTATTCCATTCCATTCCATTCCATTCCATTCCATTCCACCTTTCTCCACACACTTTCCACCTTCCTTGTGTCATTCAACACATAGCTGTGGGGGAGACTATACCAAGATGCAGCAAAGGATGCACCTCCTAACTGACAGTGGTGTCTTGAAGTACATGGAGGAGCAAAATGGACAGAAATCCCTCCTGGAGCGCAAACATTCAGCAGTTATGAGAACAGTGCATTGAGTATTACATGAACGTTTGGCTGCATGTGTTTTAAGGCTTCCTTGCCCACGGATAAAGAAATTAATCTGATGCTTAGATCAGGTTCGTGTCTACACACTGTAAGTACAGATTTAGTAGCTTTTGGGCCAGAAATGGAATAAAGGATGCTCAAACCCCCAGCCTTTAAAATGTTTGCTCTTTTGTCATGACTAAATCCTGAAGTTGTGCAGTGAGAAACAGGGAAAACTTTGTCTCAGTGGAGACAGAAAGATTTCACTGCATCATCCAGAGAAGAATGTATCTTGGCTGGGTGGGTGACTCCTCTGAAATTGCTACCTCACTGTGAACATTGACCTGCTCAGGAAAAAACCAAACCAAACCAAACCAAAACATATAAAGAGAAGTCCTCCAGGCCAAGGACTGGATCATCTTACATTACACTTTCATTTTTCAACTCAAGGCTGCTCTGTAATTCTGCAAAAGCAGCTCCCAGTATGGGAGCCATCTTCATTCTAGCAGGCTGAGAGGCACAAAAAATCCTGATCCTCAAGGAAGTCCCTGTCCCGGGCTGCATCAAGAGAAGTGTGGCCAGCAGGTCAAGGGAGGTGATTCTCCCCCTCTACTCAGCTCTGGTGAGACCCCACCTGGAGTACTGCCTCCAGTTCTGGAGCCCCTATTACAAGAGGGATGTGGAGGTGCTGGAAGGTGTCCAGAGAAGGGCCATGAGGATGATGAGAGGGCTGGAGCACCTCTCCTGTGAGGACAGACTGAAGGAGTTGGGGCTGTTCAGTCTGGAGAAGAGAAGGCTCCGAGGTGACCTAATTGTGGCCTTCCAGTATCTGAAGGGGGCTACAAGGCGGCTGGGGAAGGACTTCTCAGGATCTCAGGTAGTGATAGGACTAGGGGGAATGGAATGAAGCTGGAGGTGGGGAGATTCAGGCTGGATGTGAGAAGGAAGTTCATCCCTATGAGAGTGGTGAAACCCTGGAATGGGTTGTCCAGGGAGTTGGTTGAGGCCCCATCCCTGGAGGTGTTTAAGCCCAGGCTGGATGAGGCTCTGGCCAGGCTGATCTAGTGTGGGGTGTCCCTGCCCATGGCAGGGGGGTTGGAACTAGATGATCCATGTGGTCCCTTCCAGCCCTGAATGATACTATGATACACCAGCACCACAGACATACACAACCCCCTCCACCTACTTAAAAAATGTTAGGATATATAAAACCAGGCCCTGGAAGGAGGAGACAACGTGGCAGCCATTTGGACAATTTTAATTCAGTCCACTTGCCATGACTGGGTTTTGGCACAGTCTTATACAACCTTTCTCCCTTGGTCCCCTGCACTGTGAAGTGCATGGAAGGTGAGACACTGACTGAGCAGATGGTGAATGTTTCATTTTATTTCCTTTTTTCTCCAGTTTGTAGCCCCAGGCCTTGTCTACTGCAGAATTTTCAAACCAGCTCTGCATAAAGATGTGTCTGTTTTCCCTTAGCCTTTTCTTTAGCCTGCACCATCATTACTTCTTCCTGCTTCAGACAATGGTTTATCTTCACAGCCTCTTTTGGTGGGTGAAGCATTGAGGCACTGAGATACCAAGGTTAGGGTGGTGTCTGGCTGAGGCAGCTGGAGCTGCTTTCCCTTGAGTAGGACACCCAAGAGCAGGTTAGCTCCTCAGAACGTTGCTCCATCTGCTTCAGCTGTAGGTATTATCTGATCTACAATGAAGGGGAAAAGAGAAAAAGGAGAACATCAAGTTCATAACAGGGGCTGGACTTTGCAATGATGAATAAAAATAATCAAAAGGTGGTTCAAGAAGAGCTGGTACTGCTGGTACTAGGGAGAGCTGGGCACAATACTGGCACCAGGTGCCATTACAGTATCACAGTATCACAGTATAACTTAGGTTGGAAAGGACCTCGAGGATCATCGAGTCCAACCTATCAACACAGACCCCATGACTAGACCATGGCACCAAGTGCCACGTCCAATCTCCTCTTGAACGCCTCCAGGGACGGTGACTCCACCTCCCTGGGCAACCCGTTCCAACGACGAATGACTCGCTCGGTGAAGAATTTCCTCCTCACCTCGAGTCTAAACCTCCCCTGAAGCCTCTCTACCCTCTAACTGACTAACATCTGCCCCTAACTTGGTGTCATCTGCAAACTTGCTGATGACTGACTCGACCCCCTCATCCAGATCATCGATGAAGATTACGCACCAGGATGGGACACATCAGAGGAACTGAACCTGTCCCAGTGCAATGCATGTCCTTTGCTTCCCAAGAACAAAAGCCTGTGTGAGAAGACTTGTCCCACCATGCAGCATAGAACAGCTGCCTCTTCCTGTCACAGCTGCAGGGTCTCCCTTGTCAGGCCTCATGCTGCCAGGAGTGGAGAGGCAGCGTCACCTTGTGTAAGGAGTCCTGTTGGAACATCCTTGGATATTCTCCTGCATCCTTTCCTGAAGTAATGAGCTGTAAGAAGGAATCTCCTTGGCACAGAAAGTTACACAAAGGAGCTACACGAGTTCTTCAGTTCTGCCTTTGCATCCCAAAGTACTCAGCTTTCTTCTTGGTGCCGTGTCACAGAATCACAGAATGTATCTTCAGTTACCACATAAAAACAAATGGTTTGCAGGAGAATGAGGCTAAGCTGAAAACTTATTTATCACCCAACCATTATAATGTGGTTGGTGATCAAACAACCTGTGAAGCTGAGATAATTTTCTTCATCTTCAAGTAGCCACTGGAAAGCCTCATTACATGCCTGAAGTTGCATTGCTTAGCAACTACATTGCAGAAAATTCAAGTTATCAGCATGATCACTAATAGGACAGCAAGCTGCAAAAGAATCCTGAATAAACCAGAGGCATTTGCATTTCAAAATAAATGAGAAGTAAATGTCAGGTTGTGCTTTGGAGTCTACGAACACTTCCTCAGTGCAGACGTATTGCGTGCACTTGAGCAGGTGCGCGAGGGAGACCAGTCTCAAATGCCTCTAAAACGTTATAAATGCAGCATGTCTCTGAGCTCCAGATATGTTACCACTCTTCAGCTGCTAACTTTAGCTGAGGGAGTCTGCTATCAGGAAAAACACCCTGTCAAAGCACAGCACGCAGCACAACCATTTGAACCGGTATTTTCCACAGCAGGGCATGACTCTGAACAGGAGTTTCCAAACAATGCAGACACAATTATCACACTGCAATGCACAGGGTTCATTGGAAGGTTTATTCAGCCATATTTGGGAGGCCTTTTGTTTGTTTGTTTTTAGAGTTTACAAATACTTGGAGAAGAAAGAGGAGATTGGACGTGGCACTTGGTGCCATGGTCTAGTCATGGGGTCTGTGTTGATAGGTTGGACTTGATGATCCTTGAGGTCCTTTCCAACCTAAGTTATACTGTGTGTGTGTGTGAAATTTCTTAATGGGAAAAACCTGTGTGGCCTCCATATAAAAATGTGGACAGGTAAGAGGGGCATTGTTTGTAAAACCAGAGTACAGAACACAGAATTAACCAGGTTGGAAAAGGCCTTTGGGATCATCAAGTCCAACCTATCACCCAACACCATCTAATCAACTAAACCACGGCACTAAGTATCATAGTATCATAGTATCAGTCAGGGTTGGAAGGGACCACAAGGATCATTTAGTTCCAACCCCCCTGCCATGGGCAGGGACACCCCACACTAGATCAGGCTGGCCAGAGCCTCATCCAGCCTGGGCTTAAACACCTCCAGGGACGGGGCCTCGACCACCTCCCTGGACAACCCATTCCAGGGCTTCACCACTCTCATGGGGAAGAACCTCCTCCTCACATCTAGCCTGAATCTCCCCACCTCCAGCTTCATTCCATTCCCCCTAGTCCTATCACTACCTGAGATCCTGAGAAGTCCTTCCCCAGCCTTCCTGTAGGCCCCCTTCAGATACTGGAAGGCCACAATGAGGTCACCTCAGAGCCTTCTTTTCTCCAGACTGAACAGCCCCAACTCCTTCAGTCTGTCCTCATAGGAGAGGTGCTCCAGCCCTCTGCTCATCCTCATGGCCCTTCTCAGGACACCTTCCAGCACCTCCAGATCCCTCCTGTAATAGGAGCTCCAGAACTGGAGGCAGTACGCCAGGTGGGGTCTCACCAGGGCTGAGTAGAGAGGGAGGATCACCTCCCTTGCCCTGCTGGCCACACTTCTCCTGATGCAGCCCAGGATCTGATTGGCTTTGAGGGCTGCAAGTGCACATTGAGAGCTCATGTTGAGCTTCTCGTCCACCAGCACTCCCAAGTCCCTCTCCTCAGGGCTGCTCTCCAGTAAAAGCATCTGAAGTGGTATTTCCCCTTTTTTAAACACTAACATGGGAAGTAGTTTAAAAAATGCTGTAATTTTGGGTAGTGTGGAACCTCTTGTTTTCTGACACCCACACACAGGTCTTCTGGCTACAAAATGAGGCAAGGCTGGAAAATAGCTCATTCTAAACTTCAGTCATGTTTGATGCTGAAAATAAAACATGCAGACAACCTTATAATTCTTATAAATAATGAGTCTACAGGCCAGCGTGAAAACTATGGTTCATGGTAATGTGTTCTGCAGTGACAGTAGAAAAATAGGTCATCATTTTGAAAAGGGGAGAAGCTATCTGTCATGTTGAACACACTAACAGGAAATTTGAAGCAGTTTCAGAGGCAGTCAGGCCAAGATATTGTTCACAAACCCTAGGAGGAAAGGCTGAGGGAGCTGGGGTTGCTTAGCCTGGAGAAGAAGAGGCTCAGGGGAGACCTTATTGCTGTCTACAGCTACCTGAAGGGAGGTTGTAGACCTGCTGCTCTCTTCTCCCAGACAACCAGCACCACAAGAGGACACAGTCTCAAGCTGCACCAGGGGGAAGTTTAGGCTGGATGTTAGGAAGAAGTTCTTCATAGAGAGAGTGATTGCCCATTGGAATGTGCTGCCCAGGGAGGTGGTGGAGTCACCATCACTGGAGGTGTTTAGGAAGAGACTGGATGGGGCACTTGGTGCTATGGTTTAGTTGATTAGATGGTGTTGGGTGATAGGTTGGATGCAATGATCTCAAAGGTCTCTTCCAACCTGGTTAATTCTATTCTGTTCTGTTCTATTCTATCCCTGTGTCCCCACACACAGCATGTGAATGGACAGTTTGTCCTGTCCACTGGGCAGGGAAGGTTACTACACGTGTCCATTTCATGGCTTGTTGTATTGTGTTAGGAATCTTTATATCTTCTCTGTCAGTATCACAGAATATCAGTCTGGATGCCACTAACCAGACCATGTGAGCTGTACTGAAAAGAAAGAAGGGGGGCGGGGGGATGGCAAAGAGATGCTTAGAGGAGAGAAGCTACAAATATTAGTTCTTACAGAATGCAGAATTAACCAGGTTGGGAAAGACCTTTGAGATCAAGTCCAACAGATCACCCAGCACCATCTAATCAACTAAACCATGGCACTAAGTACCACATCCAGTCTTACTTTAAACACTTCCAGTGATGGTGACTCCACCACCTCCCTGGGCAGCACATTCCAAGGGCAAATCTCCCTTTCTGTGAAGAATTTCTTCCTAACATCCAGCCTAAACTTCCCCTGACACAGCTTGACACTGTGTCCTCTTGCTAACTGCAAGCTCCTGCAGGTACAAGCTACCACAGAGCAGTGAATCATGTTTATCATGTTCTGTCTTTACCCTATTAAACACAGTTATCCCAGTGGATACAACTACCCAGTTTTTCAGGCAGATAATTAACACTGTGGTGGCTGGAGTAGAACTAAAACCTGTGGATTGCAGGGAGAAGTATGTTCATCATACACCTCTCCATTAGCACTTGAGTCTACAAGTCTCCTCAGGGACATGTATTTTTCTCTGCTGGTATAGGGTGTGGGATGCAGCTCAGTTCCACACAAATAGGGCAGGATGCTGGATCTGTGCTTTAATCAACATGGGTCAAAAATCCTTTTCCAGTCCAAAAAAGGCAAAGCTTCCTTCATTTGATTGATTTTACACATTGTTGGTATGAGATTCATTTTAGCTTGATGCTTTAATTCTTCTGTGATAACTGACTTACATGTCTTAGCCACTTAACGATGAGGAGAGGCTGAGGGAGCTGGGATTGTTTAGCCTGGAGAGAAGGAGGCTGAGGGGAGACCTTATTGCTGTCTACAGCTACCTGAAGGGAGGTTGCAGCCAGGAGGGGGTTGGTCTCTTCTCCCAGGCAAGCAGCACCAGAACAAGAGGACACAGTCTCAAGCTGTGCCAGGGGAAGTTTAGGCTGGAGGTGAGGAGAAAGTTCTTCACAGAGAGAGTTGTTAGCCATTGGAATGTGCTGCCCAGGGAGGTGGTGGAGTCACCATCCCTGAAGGTGTTCAAGAAGGGATTGGACATGGCACTTGGTACCATGGTTTAGTAGTCATGAGGTGTTGGGTGACAGGTTGGACTTGGTGATCTTTGAGGTCTTTTCCAACCTTATTGATTCAATGATTCTGTGAAGTTATAAAGGAGTGATTCACCAAATCCCATTTTACTGTGCTTTCGTTCCACTTCTCCCCTCACCCCCCTTCCATATTCTCTAAAGCAGCAGGGGAAAACCTGCTCAGGTATTCCCTTGCCCTCAGCCATGTTTATCTTTACTCAGTGTTCCTGATAGAGCCCTGCTCAGTCAGTATCTCAGAAGCACTCTGCTTCTGCAGACTGATTACTTCATGAACTCACAGTAGCTGGCCTCCAATAGCCAATTTAACAAGTTTGGTGAAAGTCTGACATCTGACCACTAATTTTGGAACAAAAGGGCTAATAACTAAGAGGCATTTGTTACAAAAGTAAGTAAAATGGTTTGTCTTTAGTAGACAAGGATCAAATAGATGCCTATGAAAGGTCCAATAATAAAAGTGCATCGTAAAAGTAGTTCTAGGAGCAGTGAAAAGGACATTTCTGACCAGCAGAGAAAGGCATCTGCTCACCAGCAGTGGATATGTTAAGGTTTGTTGCCCCAGCCAATACTTCAAGCTTTCTGTCTGTGCAGCCTTGAGCAAAAGGCACTTCCAGGAGGCTATTCACTGCCCTCAGCTCAGACATTTTTTGTCCTGTGGCAGCACTGACTGTACTCCCCTTTGCACTGAAGTAACCGATGCCTGTTTCATTCACCCCATTAGCCATTTCTCTTGGAAGATAGAGAGGAAGAGGCCAAAAGTGTTCTTGCAAAGCTGACCTGGCAGGAATTTCCAGTCACAAAAAAAATTGTATAGAGACAATATTGCTGAAGACAGAAGCCAGCCTCACAGTATGGTTATGGCATGCCTGAGTCACAGGCTTGGTTATCTCTTCAGACTGGTACACAATCTGACATAGAAAAATTAAATCCCAGACAGTGGTTGGAATAAAAAGCTAAATCCCATCTAACTGAGGTCTCTTGAGGAGGCAGGTTCCAACCAAGCCAGTCATGCACAGTTTTTTGGCCTTAGTAAAGTGCATGCAACACTTCTTTGCCAAACAAACAAACAAAGGCTTTCAGAGAGAGAAAGGCTTCAGGTTTCAGTTGTCAGAGTCAGTAGGAAGCCTGTTTTAATGTAATTCAGCTTCTGGATGGAAGAACTGGTGAGTCCCTGAGGTGTGGGCATATATATGGATATCTCCAAGTTTGTGTATATTCTGAAGCATACAACAAAGATTTATTCACATGCCTGAAGTGAAAGAAGGAAGAGGGGGGGGAAAAAGATCTCCAGAACAAAGTGAAATTTTGAGTGTGTTCTACACAAACAACACTAAAATGAACAGAATCATCTCTCTTGCTCCATTCATTAAAGTAGCCTCTTCTTCATCTAATTCCTTAAATACATGCATGGTTTGACTCACCTTGGACTGCAGTTCTAGGCACCTGCTTTTTAAGTGCCCTAATAAAAGTGAGAAAGAATCCCTCAGCTCTCACAAACCCAGACCACTACACAAAAAATAGAATAGAACAGAACAGAACAGAACGGAACAGAATAGAATAGAATAGACCAGGTTAGAAGAGACCTTCAAGATCATCGTGTCCAACCTATCATCCAACACCACCCAACCAACTAACCCATGCAACCAAGCACCCCATCAAGACTCCTGCTGAACACCTCCAGTGATGGTGACTCCACCACCTCCTTGGGCAGCCCATTCCAATGGGCAATCACTCTCTCTGTGTAAAACTTCCTCCTAACCTCCAGCCTAAACCTCCCCTGGTGCAGCCTGAGACTGTGTCCTCTTGTTCTGGTACTGGTTGCCTGGGAGAAGAGATCAACCTCTGCCTGTCTGCAACCCCCCTTCAGGTAGTTGTAGACAGCAATAAGGTCGCCCCTAAGCAGATCTTCCCCAGCATGGCAGTTCACAGCAGCAAACTCTTCAGACATCCTTGCCATCATCTTATCTCCTGATGTACTTCAAGTATTGTCTGAAAAGGCCCCAAGGAGGAGCTCAAAGCAGCGCTGGCCTTTTATAATGGCAAATCCCAAAGGAGGAAGGCGGAGGGATGAAGGAAAGAAATCCTTAAGGGCAAACTTGTCAGAGGCTTCTGTGTTCTCCCAGTCTAGCAATAGGCTGAAGTAAGTCTGGGAATTTCCCAGCCCCAGGCAGCAACAGCAGCCAAATCTCATTATGATTGTGTCTCTCTGTGTGTGTATGTGTATATATATATATATATATATATATATATATATATATATATATATATAAACCCAAACATTTTCACAGCTACAAAATGAATGCTGGACTAGATGACATTCAGACATTTGAGAAAGGTCATTTAATGTTCTAGTTCCTACTTCAGAAGTTGATGCTCCCTTGGTTTGCATTTATTCTATTTCTCCCTAGAACAAGCTCTACTCTTTCTCATTTTTACAGGAGTCATCACTCCATACTACTTGAGTAAAAATCACTCTTTGTGCCTCATTACCTGAGACAAGTTTGCAGGGGGGCAGGGCTCCCTCTTCTCCCTACAAGAGAATTTAACGGGTTTGCTACAAAATTCCTATTCTGGTAGCTCGCCAGGAGCAACGCCTGTATTCCTCAGGCACAACCCTTTTACTCTTTCACATGGAAGACTCCCATGGAAGACTCTTGAGCTCCATCTTCTGGAATATCGGAGACAAACTTGCTTTGCCGAGCTGGTTCTGGGAAAAGCTGAGCAGGTTTGGGGCAGTGACCAGTGAACTAAAATAGGATGCATGCTTTCCATTCCATACACCATTCCAAACGCTAGCATTTCCAATCAGTTTTGTATCCCCTAAATATAGCTGAAAAGCAGCGTGCCATTTCTGTGACGTGCAGAAGCAACATCAGCAATTTTGCCTACAATCCTTTTAATTACTATTTGCTGTGATAAAGGCTTCCTCCCCTTCTCCTCCCCTCCCCATCCCTGAGTCGTGTTTGCACAAAGCTAGACTAAATACAATGGTAGCCTGGGGTGCATTAAGAGGAGTGTGTCCAGCAGATCGAGGGAGGTTCTACTCCCCCTCTACTCTGCCCTAATGAAACCTCCCTATCCTATCCTATCCTCTCCTCACTGGATGCTATCATCCAGTTCTGGGCTCCCCAGTACAAGGGGGACAGGGATCTGCAAGAGAGAGTCCCACAGGGTGCTGCAGGGATGATCAGGGGACTTGAGCACTGCCTGATGAAGAGAGGCTGAGAGATCTGGGGCTGTTTAGTCTGGAGAGGAGAAGACTGAGAGGGGATCTAATAAATGAATATCTGAGGGCTGGGGATTAGGAAGGAGGGGACAAGGACAGCCTCTGCTTACTTGTGCCCTGTGATAGGACAAGGGACAACCTAAACTAGAGCACAGGAAATTCCACCTCAACATGAGGAAGAGCTTCTTTATTGTAAGGGTCACAGAGCACTGGAACAGGCTCCCCAGAGAGATTGTGGAGTCTCCTTCCCTGGAGACTTTCAAGACCCATCTGGACGCATTCCTGTGAGACCTGTGCTGGATTCTGTGGTCCTGCTCTGGCAGGGGGCTTGGACTCAAAGATCTGCAGAAGTCTCTTCCAACCCCTAACATCCTGTGATCCTCCATCAACAAAGTGACACTGGCTTTGCACACTTCCCTGACTGCAAATATTTATCACTAGAATGTCTGTCAGAGATGCATTTCCTAGAAACATTTATACTGATTTTTTGCCTAATGCAGATGGAAGGAAAGGTTAGAAAGGGAGCTTAGAGGCGAAATTGCACAGCACAAGGAATACAATCTAGTCAAGTGCCTAAGGTACATGGATATTAATTTTGCCTGCTGCTCCTTCCTAAGTAATGCTCACAGCTTCCTGTGTTTTGTTTTCAAGTTTCCTTCCTCTGTTGTCTGAATTCCAGAGGTTCAAGTGGAAAGAGGCACTGACAAATTTCTGAACATAGTTCAAATAGAGCCCAAATAAAATATTAATCTTGTTTCAGTGGAGCCCAGGTAACAGCCATCTGCAGTCTGACTTTTGGCATGAAAAATTCCACATCTCATCAAACTTTGAGAAGCCATGTGTGCACCTGGGAAGCTGTTGTTGAAGGAGACAGTCTGCATCTGCTCCATCCCCCCAAAAGCCAGGTGTTTTCCAGCTGCCATCCATCTCTTGCACAAACTTCAGCTTCAGTCTCTATGGCCAAAGTAACAACTGGCTAAGGAGCTCTCAGCTGATACTGGAAATGCAGTGTGCTCTCAACAAACACATTTGAAAGGAAGGCATTAACCAAATGTTTAGTCACTGAGGATGGGACTGACCTAAACAACTAAAATACTCAAAAAGCCATCAGGGTGTTACCGACTCTACAAGCCACAGCTTGAGAAGCTTCCCTGGCTCTTGAGGGGCAGAATGTGTCAGCAGCATGTGCCAGGTCTTTCAAGACAAATATTTAACTGTCTTAAGGAGATTTCTATAAGGACCTGGTTGGTCTGTGCAGTGCAAAGGTACTGAGCTAAGGACAGCCAAGGCTCTACACAAAATCCTGCAGTGGGCAGTAGTGTCAGCTGTCCCCAGAGGCCTGAGCTTCTGCAAGAAGACACTCAGCACTTCTAAAACATGTATTTATCTCAGGCTGAGTCCCTGAGAGCATGATTAGGTTTTGGCAGTTCATTTTTTTTGTGAGTGAGGGTTTACCTCAGCAATTTGCTTTGAACCTGTTCCTTATTTTCTCTTTTTAATCTCTCTCTCTCTCTCTCTTTCTTCTCTGTGCTTGCAAATTCTGCAGCTCAGTATGTCCTCCTGTCGTCCTTGTTTCTGATGTTAAAAAACTTGTTCCATCCCTTTGCAAGTGACTTTCTTCTATCAGCTTGCAAACAACAAAAGAGGCTTTAAAGATAAAAGGGAGAGGAAGGCAGATTTGCTTTTTAATAGTCTAGGGACTGGGCACTCTCCCACAGAACAGTGGAGTTTGAGTGCAAAAGCCCAGAGATGACTGAATTCAGCTCACATGTGCATTGTCTTGCTCCTACAGGACAGCCCCAGGTGGACTTCCAGCACTGGTCTGTGGGCTAAAAAGATAAATAAAACCCCCATCTCCACGCATGATCTGGAATCAATATGATATTATTCTTTCCTTTTCCTGCTTCCCACTTTGCTGCTTTCAGCCTGACAATATCATAACCTTCGGCGTCACCTCTGCAGAGATTCTGCTCCCTCTAGAGCCGCAGTGGATGCTCTGCAGCCTTTTGCTGCTTCTCTAAGGTCAGGTAACAAAAGTCTCACATCTAAACATCTGCACCTTCTGGTTTCTGCTTTTTCTGGCTGTAATATGGAATCTGGAGAATCTTGTGCATTAAAAAAAATAGTACAGATCTATACTGGAGATTGTCATTTTGAATGTTCCTTTTTTTTTCCCCCCCTCAGCATACTATGACTCAATTTGTTGGACACAGACTTCCTGGAATGTCCTCTTTTTAGAGGGGTGCTAGGGCCAGCTATGCTCATATTAACTCCTTCAACATTGGCACTTCTTGCTTCACAGATGTGTTTCCTTAGAAAGCTGGGGGAGGTTTGGCTTAGCACATGATGTATTCTAACATATCAAAGCTAATATTCACAGCAGTTTAAAACAAAACAAAACACACTAAAAAAAACCCTAAAATTGAAAAATCCAAACCCAAACCCACAAACAAACAAAAATCTACACAACAACTTACTCTCTGACTCTTCAGATCTAATCTTCTTAGTCTGATAACCTAAGACAGTAGTTATTAAACTGTTTAGGAATACTGCAATTCCACGTCAATAATGCTCTTTAATTGGAGAACTAATCCTAGGCCACTGAAAACCAAGGTGAAGTTTTAAAGTCTTGTTCTAAACACACCACAGCACCAGTACTTATTCAGGATTCATAGCCAGGGGAAATTGAAGGTGCAGGGTTATGTGAGCGTGCTGCAGCTCTCCTCTCCTGCATAAAAATAAACAGCGTACAAGAGATTGGAGAGCTAAGAGGCCATTTAATAGATTCCCCATTGAAGAAGTGCAGTGATCAAGATAAGCTGACACAATGCCCCCAAGACTAAGATTGTGGATGATTTAAGGTCAGAACAATGTTATGAAAGGTGGCTCAGGGGCCTGTTGTCAGGTGGTGGGGGCTGGATGTGGAGATTTGAATTACCCAAGCCAGCTTTATTATCAGCTACTAAAAGCAGGTTATGCCTCTCACTCACTGCCTAAATGTCAAAGCTGATGCTATCTGGTGCTGTATGTCTTACTCTAAGTGACCTGGTGACACAGGTTTTCTACTTGTTAGATGTTTGCAAAAGAGTAGGCTATGGTGGAACTGATTCCTCCACATTGGTCAGCAAAACACTACAGACTTGAAGAGGAGATGTTCTCCTCAGGTCAAAGCAAGAGCTCACCTTTTGGGACACTAAGTCTGCAGGTTGTCCAAGCACACCTTTTTTCTTGTGGATCCTTTGTCCAAGCAGATTTTGTCCACCTTCATTCACTCTCTGCCCATTTTTTTCTGGGCCAGTGACCTCTTTCCTAGAGCTGCTGCACAAGAGTTCCAATCAGGCACTGCCTGCAGGCAAGAGAAAAGAGTGTGATGCTTCCATGAAACATCACAAAGATTGACTGTTTTGGGAGGCCCAGGCTGCTCCAACCTGATAGAAACAGGAGATTTTTATTTGGATTTCAACTTTGGGTACTGTGAATTGCAGAACAACTCAAAACCCATTCTTGCACTGCCAGATTTATGAGGGAGAAGGCCCCTTGGAAATGATCTTTTCAGACACCTTTGTGCTCACACAAAATATCAGGCACCCTGCCAACAGTGGTAACTCTCAGACAATTCTAGAGCACAAAGCCTAATGGGAAGCTTTGGACAGCTGACTCAGAGAAATTTTCCATTACAATTACACAAACCACCTGCAGTCAAGGAGTAAGACAGATGTTTTGGTTATCAGCTACAGGGCTTCTAATGTTTACAGTGTGAACTACATTACAAAATCCTTGTCCTAGTCATGTTTACTCCAATTAAACATTCCCCTACAAAAAAAATGTTTTCTGTGTAATCAATCCATTAGGGTGTTCTGCTGGGGAGTGGGGGATTTTTTTTAGGGGGGAGGTACGGCAGTAATTTTGCAGGCCAGGGAGGTATGTCTAGAAAACAACAGTACTGAGAACTGCCTGGCTGCACTTGGTGGGAGAAAACATGCTGTGTTAAAGCAGGAAGGCTTGTCAGGGAGATGAAAGAGCCCTGGCTTGTGTTCCTATTCAGCCAGTTAGAGAGCACAGCACAAACCTCCAGGCAAACGGTTTCATTAAACATTCATTTGTGAAGCGCTTCAAAGTTAAGGTTGAAGAATGAGTCTCTAGAAGGCTTCATATTATTCATCATCTAAAATATATATATATATGGTTTTTTGTTTTGCATGCAATTAAGGAATAATCCTAAGGCTCTCAGCAATGAGTCAGTGGAATTCAGGGAGGTCTTGCATCATTTAACACAGATGAACATACAGCAGAGGACACACTGCATACTCTCCCCTTTAATTTGTCAGGGCTGAGGGAGAAAAGGTTGTGCAGGGTTTAAAACACAGGCTTTGACTCATCTGATTTAGCATCTCAAGCTTATCAAAGCACCTTAGCTCCTAAAAAACAGCTGAAGTTGTTTACACTCATTCATGGTGTGGTGAAAGTTGGACAAATGGTAACCTTCACAGCAAGAAGCAGGATGGGCCTTATCCTCCAGTTCCTTGCTCAGAAGTGAGACAAAGCTGCTGCTGCTGTTGCGTCAAGTGCTTGGGGCCAGCAATGAGAACCTCTTTCCAGAAAGTGCCCAGGGAGCAGAGGTCTGAAGGACTGTGACTCCAGAGAGGATGGCAGTGTGCAAGCCAGCACTCCAAAGCAGAGCACCTGTCCCCATGTCCCCAGCACTCCTCCTGCCAAAGGTGCTGGCTGGGTGGCACAGTCCTGACTGGCAATGTGAGGCCGAGCCCACTATGAGGTGGCTGGGACATCAGCTCAGCAAACAGGGGCTGAAATGATCTGCATGCACCCATTGTGTTTTAGAGGTACACCTACCTCAGTGCCAGGAAATAAACACAGTGAACAGCACAACACTGTCAACCCTAAAGGTAAAACAAAAATGTTAAATCTATGCTTAAAAGGTATTTTTTCCCCTTCCCAAAACTCAGGACTGTTCAGGCCAGTTATGATTCCACACACAAGCTGAAATGATGAAATATAGAGGAAGTCCAACCAGCAAGTGACTTTTTGGGTCATTTTGCTGAAGTATTTAGAGATGCCAGTGTGTAAGAACAGACTTTCTTCTAAACAGAAGAACTTTTACCTCACATTTCGCTTGCTTACCAGTCTGCACTCAATGCAGGGCACATGAATGCTCTGCAGGTGCTCAGTGCATGTTCCTAACACAAGCCCTAGAAACCACTGTAGTTTCAAGAGCTGCTTGGTAAGCCTGTTTCCCGTAACAGCTGCATTACTGCCTGTGTCGCCAAACTCCCTGCTGCAAAGCAGCTATTTCAGAATCTCATTAAGTTCCTTTACTAGAGATCAACTACTATGCACTGCTGGAAGGGAAAACAAACTATGTAGAAGCTGGAGTTATTTGTTGAGAGAGCAGTAACTACCATGAATGGGGGTTCTTGATTACACTGGGACACATGGAGATGAATTTTCTACCACACAGACAGCTCCAGGATTTATGGTTATTGAATTCACAGATTCACTGCACAAGCCACTGTTGCTGACTTAATTAAACACCAGCTGAGGTAGGAGAGCCCAGCAGCACCATACCTGACACTGCTCTAGATCCAGGTCCTTCACACTAACTTTTGCTGGCAAGTTGTACCTGTGCAAGTGATAATTCAAAATGCACCAGAGGCACCCAAACAGATTTTCAGGAGCCAGTTTAATGCTGGCAAGTGTGAGCCAATTTAGTGAAAAGCCTTGTAAGTTCCTCTGCATTCAACTGTCATGCACAGAATCACCACAGTTGGAAGAGACCTCAAAGATCATCAAGTCCAACCTGTCAGCACAGACCTCCTGACTAAACCATGGCACCAAGTGCCACATCCAATCCCCTCTTGAACACCACTGAGTTACAGGGTAACCAAATTTTTGGTATCATCTAGGGTATACCAGAGTTATGGAATGGAAATGGAATGGCAAGAGGCTGAAAGCTCACTAGTCTGTGCCCATCACTCTTCCACAGCTGATTGGAGTGTGCCAGCCAGACACAAAGCTGCTCCACCACCCATAGCTCTCCTCTAGGTTAAACCACATGGAACTCATGTCTCTATTGTACCAAGGAAGCCTAGAACTGGACTCAGCACCCCATGTGTGATCTCAGCAAAAAGAGAGCTACTAGCAACATTCTTCCTAACACAACCTGGGAGAGTGGAGGCTGGCTCTTGGTCAGCTTGTTACCCACCACAATCCCCAGTGCTTTTTCAGAACTTGTCTGAACACAAGCTTCCCCTTCCCTGAGGAGTCATGCTCAGTACACAGGCACTGGTTGGAGAGGTTTCTTCCACACCACCACACCCCCACTTCACCCTATTCTAAACCACACTGCTGGCAGGAGGCCCAGCCCAGCTCATGGGTCCGGAGTGACTCAGCAGCAGGGAGAGGAAACACGCTCTTCAGTAGACAGGAACAAGTTTATCAAGTTCCACAGACTATCAGAGGTAGTTTTACAGTCAATGCTTTACTATAAAAGCTTTTGATAGAGTGTCTAGAAAGTTGGAAGTAGTAGATAAAACCCCCATTTGTCCAGATCTGACAACACAGACAGCAGTAAGAGCAGCACAAAAGACCATGCCAGTTGAAGGCCTCCCCCAGAGTGATGCAGCACCGTGACCAAGGCCACGTCCCCACAGCCAATCCTGCAGAAGCATTCATGTAGCACCATAGCCTGTAGAAAGATTATAGTCTTTTATTGATTTCTTGGTTTACAGATTCAAGGGTTTTTAACTTCCAATAATAAAGTTCCATAAATTGATTCCCTAATCATAAAAACCTGGTTTACACAGTATGTACAGGTACCCAGAGACCAGAGCCATACAGCACGTCACCGCTATGCCACAGACCTTCACACAGAAGAAGCCGGGGAGAGGGAGCTGACTGTGATGCCATACATTCAGAGATTTGAGTTGTGGATATGCACAGTGCATTTGGCACAGCTCACTGAAGATTGCCCACACAGGGACAGTAAAACAATCCCAACTAAGTGATAATGGGAATTAGTGCAGCTCCGTCAATTCCAGGAGGAACACTTAATTCACAGTTCAACTAGCCATCAGAGGAGATTTGATTTAGTTGAATCAAATGCAGCTGAACTAATCATTTTAGTGTCATTAAAGCATCCCTCCACAGACACATCCAAGTGCTTGAGATCTGTCTCCAACATACCAAGTAGTTTTAGTTGAGATATGCAGAAGTTTGAGGACTGAGGGGAGCTCAGGTTTCAAAAGTATTCTTTGGCAGTCTGATACAAATATCAAAAATAGATTACTTTTGAGGACTAAACTACACTCTTCCCATTTCATATCTGTACTGCCAGCACCAGAGCTGCTTCAGTGACACAGTAACACTTACATATGGTAACTTAAAACACAGCCTTACATTTGAAAGGAAACAAAATTCATATTACAGATAAAACTTCAGTACTCAAGATACCCTCCGCCAGGCTAGCCAGTCCTCACAAAAAGAGCAAGTGAGCATTCAGTTAGAAAACTTTCCTATAGCAAAGACAAAAACAAACTCAGGACACATTGCAGGATTGCTCATCTTCTCTGCAACAGAGCAACTGGCAAACAGCAGAGAACAGGCTGCAAAAGGCAGCCAACTGTACTCTGAGCATTCCAGAACCTATGGATTGTTGTTGTGCATGAAAAGAAATCACTTGACTGATTAAAAATCCCTCTCTCACTTGTGAGACAGACTACAGCTCTCACCTTATAGCTGCAATCTGATCTTTGTGACCAAAAACCTTGCAGCTAAGACTATATGCAATCTGCTTTAAAACACCACATCAAGCTATAACAGTTCAAAGAGTTTCACAAAGAGGCAGACCTTCATTTAAAATCTGGCAATTCCCTTTTCAAAGCAATTGCTTTTCCTTCTAGTGACATGTCTATCCTGAAGGAGAGACTCATTTTGAAGACTGAGGGTGGAGGGAAAAAAAATAACACCCCACACCCAGGAAACACTTCCAGAATGAAGTGCTGAATAGTTCTACAGCCTGCAGGGCAGGAGGCTGCAAGATGAATGCATGTCTCCAGTAACACCAGCTCTACAGACATGGCTTTGTCCAACTTTTGCCATCAAGAAGTACAGGAATGTAACTCAAACAGGGCGTTCCAGAATGACCATTTAACTAACACATCCTTTTAGTGATCTGTTTTGAGATACTGGAAGGCAGCTCCCTTTCATTTCCTTTGTCTGCTGTAGACTCCCATTCACACTTCTAATGTGCTGTTAAATAGAAACCCAGAGATAAGGCTCAGGCAGACTCCTCTGTTGGGGGCCATGAGCACAAGTCCTATAAGCCATGGAAGTGGATCTAGTCCCTTTTCACATTGTTCAGCAAGTGATGCCAGAGTCTCAGCCAGCTTGTTCCCTTGAGAAATTCATGGAGAAGACAGGCATACAGACAACATACAGCACTGTTTATGCTTATTCCCTATGGAAAACTGACCTGGTGCAAACTAGTTTCATTTGGGCTGGAGGAATCCTTTGACTTTAGTCTTTAAATCAAAAGAGATGATGGGTAGTGCTACACTGACTGCCTCATCCACTTACCAGAGTAGCTGCCATTTCTTTCTAAGGAACCCTCTCAGTATTTCTTGAACTTGATACCTACTGCTGGCTTCATCATTACAGTAGCAGTCACTATTCTCAGTTAGCAGAACTGACCCCTGTGGAATTCACATTATATAGTAAACATCTGAATATAGCTCTGAAATGCCTGGACCACAAACAATTAAGAAACAAACCAGCATGAGTTATTCCTTGGACTTAAGGACCTTCAGGGCATGGAGCTCCTATTCATGTTGTCCTGGAGGTTTCATAAGGATTAATTCTTGCATGTTTTGTTCACCTGGACACACAAGTGAGGGTAATTCAGCTTTGAAGAGCTTTGCTTGCAATAACTGTCTGTTTCATGAAAGCAATCTGAATTTCCCCCTCCCCATAGATTCTCACTCATTCACACAGACTCTCTAGAAAGGTAAGACACTTTATTGAATTTGTTGATAAATTAAGAAAGAACTATGAACCAGACTTATGGGTCACAGGTGCTTGTAAACAGACATCAATTCCTTCCCACACAAATCCTGACTCCATGTGCTCAGCCAGAAGTCACTTTCCCCAGCGTTGCTCACAGGCTGCATAGTGATGGAGGGCAGAGAAAAAGTCTTCATAGCTGACGTTCAGGTGGGAAGGCAAAGAACTGAGAACACAAGATTTAAAGAGTTTAAATGAGCTTTTATCATCACCATGATTGGTATGGCCAGTCAGGAACATCACTGCTTAAAGCAAGCTATTCTGAGTAACCTTGCAAAGTTATTGCTGTTACTGTCACTCAGCTCTAGTAACTAAACTGTTAATATCTTGTCACCCCCTAAACCAGACTAGTGAGGAAGCTGGAGAAGCACAGGTCTGCCCAGACATTGAATTGACCTATAAATGCTCTCAGGTTCAACACAGCAGCTCCATTCAGCTCAGTTACAACTCAAGCTGGAATGTACTCTAGGAGCAAGATCATTTTAGAAGATCCTGTTCCTCTTAGATCCTTCACTTTTCCTGTTAGAAACCTGTAAGCCACTCAAACCTCATATGAGCACCAACACAACTGAGACTGGACTACAGACTACAAGGGGGCAGAAGTTGTTCCTTGAACCTGAAGAGTAAAGCTTGCTGCTGCCTAACTGTAGCTGAAGCAGCAGCTAGGAATGTTTGACAGATTTCATTCAACCACTTTTAAATACCCCCAGATCAATCCCCTCACACCTTTGTATAGAGAGATCTCTCTGCATGGCTATTTCTATAAGGCAGGTCACAAAGACCTGGTTAGTTAAACATTACTCTAACTTGCTTCACAATATTTACAGGCAACTCACATGATCTCTGTCAGTCTGATGTGCCATGGAAGGAATCCTAACGTGCTGTCCACAGGACCAAACTTCAAGACTAAATCAGGATCAGGAAATCCATTGGTACCTGGAAGAACAAGTCAAAGCAGGTTTGGATCAAAATCACCAGAAGATGTTTTAGTTCTGAAGCCTAAAGGATCTGCTTTTCAATTAAATGCATGTTTTCAATCAAGTGACACCTGAAGACAAACTAACAAAAGCCTGAGGCCAGGGTGGTCTTGCACCACCTGACCAGGACCAACTAGGGAGCAGCTCAGGCAGCCCACAGAGACCCAGCTGGACTGCTGGTTCATGGCAGGTAGCTTTAAAAAGTTCAGTAAGGAAGTGATAGGAACACTTCCATTATTGTGAATAAAAGCAAGCCTTAACACTGCTGTTTAGACTGACTTGTTCTAGCTATGACTTGGCAAACTGGATCTTAGTGGCACAGAACATGCTGTACCCTGCCCCATACCTACTACAGTCCTAACTCAGCTATGTGGAGTTGCAGCTGAGTAGAGTAAAAGGATTAGTAACAAAAATACTCAAACACCTGGGGAGATTCCACTGATAAGAACTTGGTATCACAGACCATCAAGAACACAAGTTGTTAAAAACACCTTGTCAGATTAATTGTCTCATAGTGCTAGATAATTTTAACAACAACTCTTACTATTAAACTTCAGACAGTCTTGCAGGTAACAGCTTTTTGGTTAGATGAGTGAGAAACATGCTGGGGATATTGCCCTACTCTGAAAATAGACAATATGACCCTTCCCTGGGCTGGGTAACATTGAAGGACTTCACCAGGTGAAGATCCATACCTTAAAACCCCAGCCACTGTCATTCCACTAGTGGGAGAATCCTACTGATCATGAGGTTGACAACAGTGAGCAGTCCAATGACACTGTCTCCCTTCCACACACTTCTGCCATGCCTGAGCTGCTCCAGGCTGAAACTGGCAGACAGGCAATGAGCTTAGAATGAGCAGTCTTAGTCCAGCTTTCCAGGGAAACAATTAGAGAAACACATGAAGACCATTACAGGACCCAAAGGACAGCCAAAAAGGTAAGCTGTTCTTCATGCACCTGCCTAGCTGATCTGAAAAGCATTCCAGCAGTCATAACCCTACTTGGCTACAATTAGAGATGATTATGGCATGCTATTTCTTGTTACCCCTTCCATCATCCACTAATTCTACAGGTTAACTGCAAGAGTACACTGCATAATGCCTGCCTTTAAGAGATCAAGTTTAATACTGCTATTCCCTCTGAATTTCAGGGGTTATTTCTCCATTCTTTTTTCACTTGTTTACAAAACAAAACCCCAAGGCAGTCAAGAGCCTTTTAAAAGTTCATATTTGGTTGTAGAGGAACCTTGGGAATAACAGAACAAGAAACTAAGGTCCTATCAGACTTCATTCAGGTTTTTAAACTGAAGCTGGAGATAAAGCTCCTCCCTACCCAATGAGTTACCAGAATAGGAATCCCTTTACCAGAGGTGAAGAAGCTATTTTCACAAGTAGGTGCATTTCTGAAGTATTTAGATATGAGTGCCTTGTGCCAGAGTCCAAATCTTATCTCCAGGTTAAGGGGGGAAAAAAAAAAATGACAAAGCCAAAGCCACTTGTGTTGAGCAGCTAGTACATTAGTATGAGAGAGCTTTGCAGGGCAGCAGTGAATACTTAGAAGTGGGGACTCAGGAGGAAGTGGACAGCTTTACTCATCAGCTGATTCAGTAGCTGAGTACTCCTCAGCTGGCCAGTTCAGCAGCAGCATCTTCAGCACTGGAATGGCTTGTTCAAACAGGGAAAGAGCAGAGAGCCCAGTTAATGCTAATATTTCCTTCTGGTTCCTATCTGAAGGAAAATGAAAATGTATAGTGTAGTATTACAGTCAGGACAGCCTATGCAACACTACTGCACCCATTCCTCTACTGAAACATCAATCCTACAGATACCTTACATGTGGAGGATCCCTGTTTGCTGCTAGCACCCTTCAAGTTTAGCATACATTAGATGGAAGCATTTGGGAGTAGACTCAGAGAGACCAAAGGATCTAGATGGGACAGGACATCCTCTCAAGGGACAGCCATCTGGCAACATCTGTTCTAGGTCAGGAGTTCTGCAAGGAGGAATTTGTAGGGCTGACAGCACCACCTTTCCCTTCTCCATGTAGATTTTGTAGGGCAACTTGAACAGCCCTAATTGATAGTCAACACCTTTGCTGGGAAGGCAGATGGTGAGTAGAGATAACATAATGCAGCTGGTATCTACTCTTCTGAAACCAAAACTAGTTAGCTCAAAAGAAAATATTCTTACATTATGAGGAAAACTTAAAGCATGAAGGGATTAAGAACAAGAAAAGCTACATGACAAGCTAGAACCATACCATTTTAGGACTAGACTGCATGTAAGTAAAACCAGGAAGTTTAAGAACTACATAATCAATTCTTTAAGTCAAAATGTAAAACCCTGGAAACTTACAGAAGTCACTACCAAGACAAGCCCTAAAAATACAGCTACTCAAGGAGGGGTTTCCAGAACTCACTCAACATAGATCAGCAACTCACAGGTGTTGACACTCAATACCTTTTCATTAAGGATGCACAGAAAGTGTATTTGCCTTCCACTCAGTACTTTCACAAAAGCTGCTAAGTCTTCACCTCCAACTATCCTAAACTTGAAAGCCAAACAAATTAACAGTGACTAATTATAGACACCATCCTTGCTTATTAGCCACTAAGCAAACCATTAAAACCTTGACAGGTAAGTCTGAGATTCCTCTCTCTGTGCTCAGCTGGAATGCATAACCTGAACAGTAAATCTGCTCAGTCTAGGACTGGACCTAGTACTCTTAGCATTCAGACACTTAAATGCACAGACAGAAGATCTCAAACACTTGTTTGTGAAGCTCCATTTAACCATCACTGGCCAAAATACACACCTAGGTATCAACTGTTACCAGTTCCTCACAAATTGAGCAGCTGTTTTAAAGAAGCCATTTCCTTCAATTGCCTTTGAGGTGTTACAGGACAGATGACCAAGCAACCTCCTCAGGCTTAGTAATTCCTTTAGTGGGAAGCTGTCATGCAGCAGGCTGACAACAGGGTCTAGAATTCAGTTTGAGATTCAGAAGAGGGATAGAATTCAGTTTGAAATTAAGATCAAAGCATCCAAACTGCCAGCAGTCTGCAGAGCAATTCAGCTGACCACCCACTTAAAAAAATATCACTCTGAAGTCCAGTTAATGGGAGCCATAAAGTGCCTGCAGACATCCAAGCTGAAGTGTGCAATATGAAACCTGAATGCTGTCAAGCTAATTACTGCTGCAGTTCACATGCATAGATCACCCAGGAAAGCTGAGCAACTGCTCCAGCTCCATTGCACCACAGGTAAAGTGGAGCCTTGCTCTAAACTACTTCTCCCAGATGTGAGATTAGAGCAGCCCTGCCCTTTTCATGGCTACTGCACGTAGCAGTGCACCTCAGTGCAGAGTCAGTAACCCATGACAGTTAGTAATGAAGATAAGACAGTGTGGGTTATACAGCAGCAGATCAACAATTGTTCCATCACATGCACTCAGGGTGCTAGCTAGGCAGCAGTAACAGCTTTAGTCACTAACTAGAGCTGGAGAAGACCACTTGCTCATATCCAGCTTTGCAGCATGCTAACCTGCAAGAAGTTAACTTAAGCCTGGTTTCAGGTGATCCCAGGACTGCTTTTCACAAAGTTCATCAGAACATTACACAGAGGCTGCATGGTCTGAAAAGCAGAGTCCCCAACAGCTTAAAGTTTTCCTTTTCTCCTTAAATAAAAGGCTCAAAAGGGAATAAACCAGTAAGACTTTTTTAGCAGAAGCCTGACAGCAATAATCACAGCTTACCCTGATAGACCAAGCATCAAGACACATGCATTCTAAGCAACATCCTAGAAACCAAACCCATTAGAACAGAGTAATCTTCCCCCTCCCTTCTCAGAGACCACGTAATACTTACTACTTAATAAGCTGTCTAACACATTCACATCCAGGTCTGTGTGTCTTCTTTGCTGCTGTGCTACTAACTGACAAAAGTTCTGAGCAGCTTTTACTATGTCTGCTTTTCCATCTTCTGGAGACAGCACCTTCAATGTAGATTGGCAATTTAAAACTGAAAGTACAAAACACAGTTTAAAAGCAACAGAAATACAGCTTGCTTGAAAGTGCTTTAGACATTCATAGGACATGACTGAGTAACTTGCAGTTCACTTTGCATCTTACACAGTTAGTCACACCTCATCCATCTCTTACACAGGTGGGTAACAGGCTTTTTGGATTTGCTGTATTACCAAATGCAAGTTTAAGGCAACTACTTTGACAAGCAAAGTGGTTTAATGAATGTCAGTCTTGAAACAGTCATCCAGGCCTCTGTCAGGCGCTGCAGTGAGAGGCAGGCACGCAGAGAGATGGAGGAAGCAATGCAGAAAGATGCAGCTCAGGAAGGAAAATCTCTAACTCCTGCCTTGAAAGGGGAAGGTGCTTTACCAGCTCCTGGGGACATCCATGTGACAATGATTAAGCTGGGGCCCTCCCTGAATAAGATCAGAGGATCATTGAGTGCACCCTCAGCAAGTTTGCTGATGACACCAAGCTGTGTGGTACAGCAGACACGCTGGAGGGAAGGGAGGCCATCCAGAGGGACCTTGACAGGCTGGAGAGGTGGGCACAAGCCAACCTCATGAGGTTCAATAAGAGCAAGTGCAGGATCCTGCATCTGGGTCAAGGCAATCCCAGGCACAAAGGCAGGCTGGGCAGTGACTGGCTGGAAAGCAGCCCTGAGGAGAGAGACCTGGGGGTGCTGGTGGACAAAAAGCTCAACATGAGCTCTCAATGTGCACTTGCAGCCCACAAAGCCAATCAGATCCTGGGCTGCATCAGGAGAAGTGTGGCCAGCAGGTCAAGGGAGGTGATCCTCCCTCTCTACTCAGCCCTGCTGAGACCCCACCTGGAGTACTGCCTCCAGTTCTGGAGCCCCTATTACAAGAGGGATCTGGAGGTGCTGGAAGGTGTCCAGAGAAGGGCCAGGAGGATGAGCAGAGGGCTGGAGCACCTCTCCTATGAGGACAGACTGAAGGAGTTGGGGCTGTTCAGTCTGGAGAAAAGAAGGCTCCAAGGTGACCTAATTGTGGCCTTCCAGTATCTGAAGGGGGCTACAAGGCAGCTGGGGAAGGACTGCTCAGGATCTCAGGTAGTGATAGGATTACAGGGAATGGAATGAAGCTGGAGGTGGGGAGATTGAGGAGGAAGTTCTTCCCCATGAGAGTGGTGAAGCCCTGCAATGGGTTGTCCAGGGAGGTGGTTGAGGCCCCATCCCTAGAGGTGTTTAAGCCCAGGCTGGACAAGGCTCTGGCCAGCCTGATCTAGTGTGGGGTGTCCCTGCCGATGGCAGGGCGGTTGGAACTAAATGATCCTTGTGGTCCCTTCCAACCCTGACTGATACTATGATCTTTCAGCAGAACTTCAACACTGATGCAAGAGTTGCAATATTAGTAAGATTGCTACACAAACCAGGAGGGAGGTAATCATATCAAAATCTGTGTCTGTGACTTAAGAGGACATTTCACAACAATCCTACTGTCTACACTATTACAAGGTAAGGCTCTTAGACTACATGACTTGAACCATTAGTTAGTTGTAGTAAGTTTACCACTTGGGTACCTTACCACTGAAGCTGAAAGCTGCAGATAATGTACTAAACCCAGCTTGCAGTGCCTGAGTTAAACACTTGTGTGGACACAGACTTCACCTTGTTACAACCAGACACTTCAAAACAGTGTTTCTTGAAGCTGCAAAACCTGATTGCAAAGGACCACAAGAACACTCTCAGGAGACTTGTAAGAGCACCTAAACAAATCCCAGTCTATCCAAAGCCACCACAATGATACTGATTTGTGCATGTCCTGTGTCAAAGGCTATTTCTCTCACATTATTCCTAAGTGGAAGGCATGCCATTTGGCTTCCCAGACATGACAAATTGCAGTTTAATATTACAAGCTGGGGAGATGTCAGAGTGTTCAAAGTGTCTATTCTGACCATGGAGCCTTCTAGATAAGAATGAAAAATTCTGAAGGGAACAGAAAAACCTCTGCTTTCCATAATTTCCAGGAAAAAAGGGTTCCTGAGATTTAAGTGTACCCTCCTTTCCATCAGCAAGTCTGAGCAGACTTTCAGTATCCATTTGGTCTGGACATCAATGTCCCAGTTTAAGCAGTACAGCTAAGCATGCTAGAGTTTAAGACATGAACAGGCTTTCCACCCCATTTTCTGCTGGTTATTTCAATCTTCACAGGAATAAAAGAGAAACAACATGAGAGTTGGGTGTTCCCACTTCAATTCCAGAGCCTTAAAGTTGCTTAGAATGCAAGTTTGTACTACAGCATTGGACTTTACACTGGAAAACTGGCACAGAAGATACCATCATCCTATCAGCTCTTGTAGAAGACAACTCAGCAGTATTTTAAATGCAGGTAAATGTACTAGAGACTGAAGTGCAGTCTTCTCTCAAGTCTTTGAGCTATATATGATTGTCTTAATACAAAAGGGTTAGTTTTGGTTGTGATTTGAGGCCTATTTAAATATTGAGTAGCAGTTAGAACTGTAAGCATCAATCAATCCCTCCACAGCTTTAGTAAGTACACTCTTGCAATTTACTGCCTTTTGAACAGCTTCTATTGTTTGTGTTAGTCAGCATACCTACAAGCAGTAAACCTTGCAACACATTCCTGGTTTTCACTTCTACATGCAAGAGCTGCTATCAGAGCATTTCCTGGTGTCATATCACCATGGCAACCATCAGTTTCCCCTCTGAGGTATAAATTTGGGAAGGTGGAAGCATCCACACCATTAACTTGACATCAGTTCCCTTACACTTCCTCCAGTGCTGTTTCAACTCCCTCAAAGGGATTTATCTCAGGGAGAGCAGTGGAGCTACAGTGATGTACTAAAGGAGTCACAGCACACCAGTCATGCTAAAGGGAAGATCAGACTGCCCAGTAATGGTCACTATGGGAAAGAGAAAGCAGTACCTCACTGTTAACAGCAAACATGCACAGCACAAGCTTAATACTAGCCCAGGAAGGTCACATGTGTCCTGATACTCAGTACAAGGTCATTGTACACAGCAATGTGTGTAGTAAAAGCAGGGTTATGATTTATGTACAGGTATTTAGCCACACCAGACCTCCCCTCACAGTTCACCTTACCTTCATCAGCTTTGTCTCGATTTGCAAACTCCACATTGTACTTGGAGCAATCAAGTCCTAAGAGTTCTTGCTGCTGCTTTAAAATCTCATCCATCAATCTTGAGTTATTCCTCTTGAAAATACCTTAAAAGAAAAAAGGTGCATGGTCAGCCAATTCCTATAAAGAGTGCCACAAACCAGATCTGACACTAGGCAGGATGAAAAGTAGCCAGGTAGTCAGCACCAGTTCCAAACTGGAGTTCACAAGTAAGATCAGGATCCAAAGCAAATGCTGCTGCACATGACTCATTTCGCTGACCTTGGAAACAACTCTCATGTGCTTTACATCCTCTTTCACTCAGCCTGGTTTTGATTTCAAGGTGCATAAGGGACAGTTTATGACTTATTTCATTGGACTTAGCAGGCTAGCATTAGTTTGAGACAGCAATATCCTACCAGCATGGGACCACCAAGTCTCACCGACTCACACCTTCAATGTCCATGTTGCTGTAGATTTGCAGTTGAAATCTATCACTTACTGCCACTAAGGCTGCAGGCCAATAAAGCTAGACAGCACAGAGCAAGAGCCAGAAGACAAAAATCAGTCTATTAGGCCACAGCAACTGATGCCATGGCCAATGGCATGGATTTCCTAATGACAGGATTTCACAAGCTGTATATTCTGAGAAGTCAATGCAGTCCCCAAGGGCTTTTTACATTTACATGTCAATGGTAATTTTGATTGCAGGAAGCTGGAAAAAAAGCTCAAACATACTTGAGCTCCTGTTCTAAAGCAAATTCCAGCTCTCAAGAGACACAGCACAACTATTTCTAATTAAAAGCCAGAGTGTTCTATCTCGGTGCACAAGAGACTCCCAATGTATGTCCTGCCAGAGGCAATGCACATGGGCCACATTCACCTTGGACTTCAAGAATTACTTTACCAGGCTGTGGCTCAGAGAAACACTCCCCTCCCTTACAGAACCTCCAAATGCCTTTTGTCTGCAAGGTGCACTCTATGAACTTCAAAAACATATCCAAGTTAATTCTGGAGGGTGCTGTTGCTCATCTACACATGATATTCCACAAGAGTACAAGTGCAGAGCGACTCACTAATGGAATTTGAGTGCTCACAAGCACCAAGACTTAAGTCTTGATTTGATCATCTCTTCCACTTTTGTCCATAGTCTTCCACATAAGTTAGACAGCTCAACATGAGCTCTCAGTGTGCACTTGCAGCCCACAAAGCCAATCAGATCCTGGGCTGCATCAGGAGAAGTGTGGCCAGCCAGTCAAGGGAGGTGATCCTCCCCCTCTACTCAGCCCTGCTGAGACCCCACCTGGAGTACTGCCTCCAGTTCTGGAGCCCCTATTACAAGAGGGATGTGGAGGTGCTGGAAGGTGTCCAGAGAAGGGCCACAAGGATGAGCAGAGGGCTGGAGCACCTCTCCTATGAGGACAGACTGAAGGAGTTGGGGCTGTTCAGTCTGGAGAAGAGAAGGCTCCGAGGTGACCTAATTGTGGCCTTCCAGTATCTGAAGGGGGCCTACAGGAAGGCTGGGGAAGGACTTCTCAGGATCTCAGGTAGTGATAGGACTAGGGGGAATGGAATGAAGCTGGAGGTGGGGAGATTCAGGCTAGATGTGAGGAGGAGGTTCTTCCCCATGAGAGTGGTGAAGCCCTGGAATGGGTTGTCCAGGGAGGTGGTTGAGGCCCCGTCCCTGGAGGTGTTTAAGCCCAGGCTGGATGAGGCTCTGGCCAGCCTGATGTAGTGTGGGGTGTCCCTGCCCATGGCAGGGGGGTTGGAACTAGCTGATCCTTGTGGTCCCTTCCAACCCTGACTGATACTATGATAAGTTGAAAGCCAGTACATAATGATTTTAACACTATAGAAAGTTAATGCTTGACAAGAGGTCTAACAAATGTTAGCAATACAACAGCTGGTCCCTGTTAATTGGGGGAAGTTTCAGCCCTACTACTGTTTCTAATATGGAACACACACATGAAACTGTCACTATTATTCCTCATTAGCAAATTTGTTTTCAAAAACCCAAGAACTGTTGCTCAGTCAGAACTCTGCAGCCTGTGCAAATGTGCATATTGAAGCAAATGAAGTGGTTTAGGAATTATGCATACTTAAGCATCACAATTCTCAAAGAAAAAGGGCATAAAGCTTCAGGGTGTTTTGGAGGGTTGAATTTGGGGGTTTTATTTGGTTTTGTGGGGTTTTCTTGATTGGTTGAGTTTTTAGAGGGAGGGTTTGGGTTTGCTGGGGTTTTTTGAACCCTCAAGTACGTGTGAGCTGTTGGTAGAGGTAAATCTTGTTCACAACACATGCTGCAGACACGTTGTTGATCACCAGTCCCACTAGATCTAAGGCTAGGCTGTTCTAAGAGCCTAGAAAAGATACAGTCCAAGGTTGAAAGTGGCTGAAGTCACTTAGGTTTCACCCACATGAAAGCCACTTAAGCTGGTGTTAGGCAAACAGGAAGAATTCAAGTGAGAACTTAAAACCTCACAGGTAGTTCCTCCAAGGGCAACTGTGGGAGGAACATTCTGTACCGGAACAAGAGCTCATCAGCAATTGAGAGGAGAGATACTACTCTTATCTAGCTCCAAGAAGATTACCTTCACCCTTTTAATAGAAGTGGCCTCACAGCTCTTCCCAACTCAACACCACAATTGTTGAGCCTGAAGTTTCACTGCAGATGCCACGTGGTGCAGGTATCTCACAAGTGTTCAGTGAGACAGCACCACAACGCATTTATATCCTCCAGTGAACACACTGAGCATCTAGAACTTTTGACAGCTTCATCAGCTAAAGCACCAAGTAATTTGGAAGAGACTAAAAGCCTATGTTTAGGGCTAATGAAATCATTTATTTTGCTTACTGCAGCATTTCACCACTTCCAAGAGTGTTAAGTGACAAGCAGCCAGAATTAAAGCAGGGTACTGGGAAACTAAGCCCAGGTGAAGAGTTCTCAATACATCATGCTCTGGGCTTTAAGAAACCTTCAACCTGAAGCACCTATTCAGAAGCCCAAAGTACTCAAATGTTAAGATTCAGCAAGCTCCTAGAAAGCCCTCTAGACTTTTCCCTTTCAGGAAAGCTTCCTTGAGGGACAGCAGTAACACCTGAGAGCTCTGAGTGGCAAAGTAACAGAAGAACATTTAAGTATACAGCACCAGCCAAAGGTTTCCACTCCCTGGAAGATACTCTAACTGCTCCTACAGAATTGCACAATGGCTGCCAGCATGCCTGGATTTCTACCACATAATAGGATTGGCAATACAGAAGTCCAGAGAAGTAAATCCTTGATCAAAAGCCTAACATTTTTGTCTGTTTGGATTTATCACCAAGGTGCACACAGCAGCACTGAAGTTGTTATGGCTTTGTTCTGCTCCACATTAATGAAAGTTAGGGGAATGAAAAGGGCCCCAACACAGGAGAGGCAGCAGGAACATGTCCACTGTAGGCCTCCAAGCCTTCTGGGGGGGGGAAGGAAAAGTCAGTTGTGGGCACTTCAACTCAGAGCACCATGTATTTGTTACAGTGAAAAACTGTTACTTGCATTATGGTCTTCTCCCATTCTGCAAAGACTTAACTTTCACCCCACTCTTCTGGCACACTGATCCTCATGGATTCAGAGAAGACAGCCAATTACCTGATTATGTTCCACAAGTAACAGCCAACACATTGGACTCTGTAACTGCCCATGAGAATCAGCACAACTCCAGCCAAGTTGCCCTTACAGTTACTGGTGCAGCTGCTCTTGATAGTGTCAGCCAGGATGCAGCTACTTACTTTGACACCAAAGAATACAGAAACAGCCTTCTATTCAGTACTTTGGTTAAAGAGACAGAAATTCACTGCTACAAACAGCTTATCTGGCACTTCTTAATTGAAGAACTTCTTCATGCTTCCATCTCTTCCTACAGAAAGGGCAATTAAGGACAAGTTAATTCAAGCCTTCTACAAAAAGCTGACAGAAAACACAACTATGGAAGACCACTCTTGCAATCAGCTCCCTGATGCAATCAAAAGAATCTCAGTACTACAAATAAAAAATATGGAAAAAGAAATAAACTAAAGTATACTCCACTGTACCTAAGAGATTCAGAGCACTTCTGTTTCCTACTTCACCACTGCTATCATCAGTGGGAACAACATCTGTCTGATAAGCAAATACATTTGTGTGAACATAGAAACTTACTGAAGCAACTCAAAGAGAAAATAGTATCAGAGCATCAGTCAGGGTTGGAAGGGACCACAAGGATCATCTAGTTCCAACCCCCCTGCCATGGGCAGGGACACCCCACACTACATCAGGCTGGCCAGAGCCTCATCCAGCCTGGGCTTAAACACCTCCAGGGATGGGGCCTCAACCACCTCCCTGGACAACCCATTCCAGGGCTTCACCACTCTCATGGTGAAGAACCTCCTCCTCACATCCAGCCTGAATCTCCCCACCTCCAAATAGGCCTCATCACCTAAGATGAAAACAAGTGCAAGGCATAATTAAGGCTCATCTGCTGATAGCAGTACAAGCAACCTGTACCTGACACTATTCGCTTTCACTATACTGCTGTTACTGCTGAGGTTCCAGAAATCACCATTATTCAGAACAGGATTTAGCAACATCCTGCTTAAGAAGTCTCTGGAAATGCTTCATGCTCAATCCAGACACTGTAAGGAGCTTAGCAACAAAGGAAAGGCCATGTCTCTGCTACTACCAGAAGTAAGCACACAAGTCGTATGAATGAGTTCTTGCTCACTCTCCACAGTGAGTTTAGAAAGCTTAGAGTTGACAAGATGCTGTGCAGAGAGCAGCTGTGGCTGTTACCCCAGAGAATCCACTGAACACCCATGAAGAGTACACATGTGTAATGGCAGGCAATTCACTTCACTGGCCTGTGCCAGACTTCTAGAGCTGACTTATAATGTTTTCTTTAAAATGTTTTACTTGCTCTGCCTTGATTTGCCTTCAATCGTGTTCCAACAAAGGGGAATTTGAGCTAGCAACTAAACCAGCATGTTCTGGTATGAAAGGACTAACAGAAAAATGACCTCCTGAAAACAGTCCTGGCTGAAGTCACAAGATCTTAGCTGTATTTTCAGATTAAAGGTGTTGATAAGAGCTCTTAACATGCAGCTTCACCATGAATGTAGCAATACATGGCAAAAGCAGCAAAGAATTTCCAAGATGCTTTTTTGTGAACCCCTAACAAAGAACTGTTCTGCAAGATTACCTCAGCTACACTGCCCTTCAGAGGACATAGGCTTGTCATTTCTGATCATATTTACAACCTTACATCTGACTGAATATCTCCATGTGCTGAAGAAGCCAAAGTAGCATCTCCACAATGAAGGCCTCAAACTCTACCACTGGCTTCTCCCTGTGAGAGAAGATCTCAGACACAGTGGCTACCTAAAGTATTGGCTGATGTCTTCTTCCTCAGTGTTGAAGAGTTGCATAATGACCAAGAACACCAAGGAACACGCCTCTTAGCTGGATCTGCTCCTTAGTTCAGTTCTCATGCACATCACTTGTGCAGCACAATGCACAAATCCAAAAAGGAACTAAGCACACTTACAGAGCATATTAAGCAATACTGCAGCTAGCTTGTTTGACAGAGATTCTGCACAGCAAAATGTCTCTTCAGGCTGAGGGAGACTCTCACTCTTGCTTGGTACTAACATTTGCTGCCCTGCAGCATCTAACCTGGTTGAATGCTTTCCAAGTTGAGAGTAGAAAAATATCAACATAAATGACTTCTCTGAAGGTGCTGTCCTTTCCCTGTGCCCTTGAGCTGTTATGCAAGCATTTTATACCATTCCTTGACTTCCAAATGAGGAAGTGCTCTCCCACTGAAACACAACCAAGTTCCACACCAGCCCTGCACAGATGGCCGGTTTAAACTGCTATGTGACTGGTGTTAAGCCCAGGGACTTAAAAAGAGCTTAGAGAATTTAGTGAAAGTCAAGGCATTTGAGTCTTGTATCACACATGAAATTAGACAGGAAATAGAACTGTTAATGGCAGTGGGTTTAGAAAAAACTAAAGCTGAAAAAATCAAATGCCTATGCTCGGGGAAATGCCTGCACACCTCAGACACTATTGCACACTTGACAATAGACTCCACATAGTTATACAGGATGTACTGCTGAGCTTTCCCCTGAAAGGCTGTTAGAAGACAACTATTACAGCCTGTACCTCAGACCTGGCATAAATCTCAAGAGTTACAGAACAGTGTGATTCAGAATCACACTGTGACTCTGTACCTCTGACCTGGCATAAATCAGTTACATTTACATGACATAGCTAGACAGCTATCACAAGTTGCTCAACAACTCAAACAGCACAACACTGGTCTCCTACAATCTCACCACTGATGGCATAAAGAAAGCTATCTTAAGCATGAAGCTTCCTCCTCTGGAGAGAGCAGCAGTAGAGCACAGTCCATCTCATGTACTATTAGCCCTTCTGAATTGATTAGCTTAGAGTCATAGAATCAACCAGGTTGGAAAAGACCTCAGAGATCAAGTCCAGCCTATTACCTAATACCTACCACCTCCTGACAACTAAACCATGGATCCAAGTGCCACATCCAATCCTGTTTTGAACACCTCTTGGCTGTTGAGAGATGATGTCTGAGACTAGACAAGTAAAAAGCTTCACCTAAGAATATCTTTCATCTCCTCAGTAGGAAAGCACAGGTACATGGAAGACAGATTAGTTCCACGTATGTGGAAGAGTGAGAGTTCAGACTCACACCCAAGAGCCAGCAACGAATAAAATCATAGCAGATATGAAAAAACACCAAAGCTTGCACAAGCACTGGCTCAGAGTTAACTCAAATGTCAAGTAGCACCAATCCTTATACCAGATGCAGACCATACAGTGTAGTTTATAACACTAACAGCACATAAGTTAACTACTTTTCCATCCTACCTCTTCAAATGAGGAAGTGCATGGAAATTGGTGGCTAGACTCATTCACCCACTTCTGGAAGTTCAGACATAACTCCTACTAGCAGGCAGCCTAAAGCTCTTCACCACCAGCCGTGGCTCTGACCTCAGCTGCTCCTACCAGCGCAGGGGTCGGGACAAGGCTCTAGAAAGGCCGCATCGCCTTCCCCTATGCCAATGAAGCAGCAGGAGCGGGCCACTCCGACACAGGAGCCAGGGCAGGAGTGCGCTTGGGACGTTCACCAGGCTTACCAAGGCCTGGCGCCGCAGAGGCCGCAAAGCCCTTACACCTTGGCTCTGGCGGAAGGTAAGGGAGCCGCCAACAGCGAGGCTGGCACCCGGTTCGGGAAGACCCCGGTAGAGAAAAGCCTCCCAGCAGTGCCGGTGGCGCAGCGGGTCCAGGCGGCGCCGGCTGCCAGAGAGCGCTGCCCAAGGAGGCCACCGCCCGCGCCGGTACTCGGGGCACCTCCACCCCCTCCCACCCCGTCCCTCCGCCCCCCCGCTCACCATTATGGTCGTAGACGCTGACATAAGAGATGCCCACTGCCATGCACCACACCACCAGACTGGCCATGTCCGCGTAGCTCGGCTCCTCCTCGGTCACCACCAGCCCCATGTGCACCGGCAGCTTCTGCAGGGTCCGCCCGTCCAAGCGCCACCGCTGCCGTACTTGCGCCGCGGCCCCGGGCCGCCGCCGCCGCGCCGCTCCCGCCGTGCGGAAGGCGAAAGCCCCGGCAGCGGGCGCCAGCAGGGCGCAAGAGGCGGCGGCGGAGGCGGCGCGGCGCCAGAGCCAGGCGTGGGGCCCGGGGACGGCGCGGCCGCGCAGGCAGGCGAGCAGCACGCGCTGCACGAAGAGCAGGGCGCGCAGCAAGGCGTGCAGCGCGCGCCACGCCAGCCCGCCCGCCCCGCTCATGGAGGGCGCGCGCGGTGCGGGGCGGCGACGCCGCCGCTGCCGCCAACCGACAGGAGCGAGCGGGGCAGTGCCGCGAGAGCCGCCGTGCGGAGCGGGCCGGGGGGGTGCCTCAACCGCAGCGCGCCGCCCGTCTCGTCGTCAACGCCGCCATCCTTTCACTGAGTCCGCATCTCCCGCCCGGCAACCTCCGCAAGCACAGCCATCTTCCTGCCGCCCCTCCTGATCTTTTACCTCTCACCCCGCCACATGCAAGGCGACGATTGGCCGCCAGGCGGGCTGTCGTCACTTCCGGTCGCGGAGACCAAATGACGTGGCCCTGAGGGACGGGACAGGGTGGGGCGAAGAGCGGAGGTGGGATGCGACCAGCACGGGGCGTGCCCGATCTTCGCTCCTCGGGTGGGCGGGCCTCGGGGGCGGGGCCGCGACCGCGACCGCGCCCCCTGGCGGCAGTCGCTGGTGGTGACTCAGTTCGTGTTGGAGCGGGAAGGGCGGGGCAGCAGCGACAGACAGGGGGCATGGGGTACGGGGTAATCGTCGCTGGTACCTGCTCAGATCCGAGCCTCTGAGGAGACTCTCTCGTGTAACCCCGTGCCTTGCTTTCCTTGGCGCTGGTGTTTGAGGTGAGGCGAAATCCTAAGGCCAGAGGGGCACCCAGGCCTCGCGAGGTGCCTTCATGGAGCAGTGTTTCACCCTCACATGCTGGCTCTGCCGTTGTGCAGCGCCCACATAGGACTTGGGGGCATCAAGGCCCCCACAGACCGCTGCGGTGCCCCTGCGGTGGCCAAGGCAGAGCGGCCTCAGGGGTGTGCGCTCGTTCTGTGTTTTCCCACAAAACCTGGAGTTCCCAGATTTTTGCTACCCTGGCTTTTAAGTGCCCGCAGATCTGAAGATAGAAATCCACTGCAGGCAGAAGACAGAGCAACAGACTAACAAACTAGCACTGTGCCCTTGGAGGGGTGGGCTGGGATGACACACAAAGGCATTTTAAGTGCTCTATTAAAAGAACCCACCAATATAACATCGAATTACAAATTCTGCATCACAAAAATAACTTCTTTTGCTCGGAAAATAACTACTTCCCAGACTTCATGACTGGCATTAGCCAGCAAAAATAACTTGGTCAAACCATGGGGAAGGCTTGTGCTGTTCCAGAAATACCTAAACCTTTAGCTACCAAAAGAGTTTTGGAGGGCTGGTGATGAAATGCAAAGAGAAATTAACTTAGGTCTTTCTATTCTGGTTGTGTAGCTCCATGTGTTGAAGGAAACCCCAAGTGTCAACTGCATTTGCATAGGCGACATAAACAAATAGCTGCACTGACACCTGACAAAACAGCCTCTGTGATGTGAGTGATTGCTCAGTTACTGAATGCCAGCTGAAGATAAAGAACAACAGAAACTGTTTGGTTTGAAAAGCAGTTTGCTGGTGCTATTATTCCTCGGTTATCAGCTGAGATTTATGAACTGCCAGGAAACCCCTTAGGTCACTGTTTGTAAGACACTGGTTTTACTGGTCTTACTAAGCCAATTTTGTTTAGTTTTCAAGCACTTTGGGAACTGATTGATAAAATTTGTACATACATCAGACTTTATGCATATACCATAAAGTAGTTTTTTTTCTTTGCAAGCAGATGTCTGAGAGGCTCCTGCCAGTGAAGGAGACACTTGCAGTGTGTACCCCCACATGAAGACCACCTAACCCAGTATACACACAGCACCTCGAGCAACATTGTAGGTAATTCATCTACCAAAATAAACTTTCCCAAAAGTTTCTCTTACCCTAGTATTTGCCAGACACAGAGATCAATCTCTCAAAGAATCTCCCTTCTTCTATTTGCAATAGAAATAAGTCAAATTAATCCCAGTGTTTTCATTCCTCACTAGTAATTAACTTTGGAACTAGTATTAAATCTCATTGCCCAGAACACTGATTCTCTTGTTGCATTTGCTGTGATGAAGATGAGCCTACTATGTTTTGCCTGGAGCTCAGATAAATCAGTCTCATTTAAAATAATCCAAAATAAATAAATGAGGCAAATATTTTGATCAAAATTATTTTCTCAAAAGTCAGAACCTCTGAACAACCCTGAGAAGCTACCCAGATCAGTGGAAGTCTCCATCTCAAACTGCAGAGCTGTGAGTTTAAATCAATTGAATGCCAAGACTCGCAGCAATAGTGTTTTGTTGTGTTGCAGGCTTTTATTTAGGGGGACTTTATGCAAGTCTAAAAGGTTCATACACAGTTACAGACTGCTTTTGTAAGGGATACTAATTGTGTTCTTACTTCCCTCAAACTACACAGTACTAATGGCACAGAAAACCAATTTGGTTATTTTACAATTGAATCCTTAGTCTAGACTCCCTGTCACCAGCTATTACCTCTTGCAGTACAAATTCAAGAGGAAAGTGGCAGAGCAGCAGGCTGGTTGTCAGTAGAGACGCTAGTCGTGGTGGGCAGCTCTAGACAACACTTGAGGTTCACCATTAACCAAGAGGTTAATCTAATTCATAGTCATAGTAATCATCATCTGTGTTTACTACAACACTGGAGGCCTCATTTGGTTTCGTTTTCTTTCTGTCCTCTTTGCCCCTTTCCATGGAAGACACGTTCTCTTCACACTGCTGCAGAATCTTTCTGGAAGACATCCAACTTTCTCCTCGGTTTTCTGCTGGGGCCACACACTGCCCTCCCCTGACATCTGTTCCTTTGGCCACCAGTGCTCTTCTGGTTCTGAGGAGGTCACAAGTGCAGTTCCAAGGGTTTCCATCTAAATACAGATGACGAAGACGAGGTAAATACTCAAAGACTTTGCAGTCCAAGGCAGATATCTTGTTATTCCGTAAATTTAAAACCTGAAGCTGTTTCAGGTCCTTCAGCTCTTGTTCTCCAACATCCTCTATGTCATTTCCCTTTAAATCCAGCCTAGCAAGGGTGTCTGGAAGTCTGAATGAAAAGAAACACAAAGGTGTTATTTATGTTCATCCTGTTGACTCTGTTTGTGTAATTGGCATCTGGTGGTGGGCATTTGCTCAGGCACAACTCATATACTGAAAGAAAACTATCACTGACAAAAAATGCATCATCTTTGCATGCCTCCTGCACAGAATAGAATATGTGGTCCTGAAGTGTTCAGTCCCAGAAAAAAAAGCAAAAGGCTTTCTTTCTCCTCATTCCTGCCAAAGAACTGCTAACTGTGGCACATTAACTACATTTTTCAACTTCTGACACTGGTGACTGAGTTCTCAGATCACTGTCAGAAGCACTACTTCTATTTCTGTATCTCCATGTGTAGCTGCTGATCACCAGACAATTACATCAAGTATATACATTTTACATCTTATCATTTCCCCCCTTCTATGTTTATAACTTCCTCTTGAAATCTGTATTCATTGCTGAGTTGACCCCAATATCTCCTTAAAAGCTGTACTGTTTTAAAGGCTAAAAGAGAACTTCTTCCTGTTAATTCCCTTGACTACAAAGGTTGTAAAATAAGATGGATTAGACAATACTAAAGTAACTAGAAAGCATTAAACATTCCTGTCAAGCTAGACTGAAATCAAATATTTATACACCACTAAATCACTTTTGGATTATAAAGCTGCTGCCAAATAGATTCAAATGCTAAAGGACCTGATGGCTAAACAAATTGAAATTTTACTGCATTATTTATTTGGGCTAGTTAAACCTGTCCACAAGCCATAGCAATAAAATTTAACAGTGCAGTTGTGTTAAAGAAGTTGATGTTAATGGAATTACTTCACTATTTTTATGCCATCTTAGTGTACAGTTTCTCGAAAGACTAAAATTGCCACTTTGTGTCAGACCAGCCTCCATCTGGCTTAATGAGCCATTTCTGATAATGGCCAGGACCAACACTCAGATGAATGTGAGAGAACCTGTGAGCAGAGCATTAGTGAACACAGTGTGCCCAGGGGATGTTTCTTCTCTGCTCCTTTGACTGGAATTTTCTTGCTGGAGAGCTTATATGCATTCTAAATACTTTGTGATGTGTAAATTTAATGAAGCTGGGAATGCTAATACCCCCTGAAAAAAGCACCTTCTTTTTGGCCAGCCTCAGCTCCTGAAATCTTCCCATTTCAACAATGCTAAAATCGTTGTGAGTTGGTAGAAACAGCAGCTGTAAGATTGCTGCCTTTCCTTTTTATTGAATGTTCTATTAATTTAGTGTTATGAGGGAGGACAAATCTAAGCAGCAGTATAACTTCTCTGTAATAACGCTGTTATATTCTCCTAGCAGATTCCTTTTATTCATGTGCTAATTAAGCAAAGTGCTCTCACTGGCAGGGAGAGATGTGAAATGAGTAGATCCACTGGGGGCCACAGATGTAATGAAAACAACTCTACTCCTACGTTGAGACTGCTAACAAGAGTGCTAATTAGTGCCATTTGTGGCAACGGGTTTATGGTACAGAGAGACTTCTACCGTGACTGAGTCTGAATACAAACTTTTCTCTGGGTTGGCCCTCATTCTCATAAGGAAGGAGAGCTGACACCTGGGAACCAGCTGTCCTCAGATTCACTTGCCTCAATGGAATAGAAATGAGGAGATTCTGTTCCAGTGCCAGGTTTGAGAGCTGTGCACACTGCTGAAGAGCCCCTGCCTCGAACATGCTCACAATGTTGTTGTCAAGAAACAAGTGCTTGAGGTCTGGTAGTCCCTGGAAGTTGTGAGCTGTCACCCTTTGGATCAGGTTATTGCTGCAGTCGAGTTTCTGCAGTCTGCTGGGCAGCCTGAGTGGCAAAGTGTGGAGCTGGTTCTTGGACAGCTCCAGGGTTGTTAAGTTAGGAAGAAGCTGGGCACCATCTATGGATGTTAGACGATTTTCTGACAGGAAGAACTCAGACAGGTTTTCTAGGTGCTTCATGTCTCGCAGTCTTACTGTTTTAAGGTGGTTTTTGTCTAATTTTAATGACAGCAGGGATTTAGGTAGGTCAAGAGGCACTTTGGTTAAAAAGTTGCCACTTAAAGTGAGAAACTGTAGATTTTGGAAAGAAGCAAAGAAGTTGGTTGGGAACGAGTTCAGTTTATTGTCAGCTATGCTCAGGTACTTCAGCTTAGGAAGCTTGAGTGGTGCAGACACAGATTCCATGTTGTTTCCATCCAGAATCAGACTCTGTAAATTGCCAAGGGAGGCAAACGCTCTCGGGGGCAGAGTGGCAATCAAGTTGTTCCGAATGTCGAGCACCCTTAGTTTCATCAAACCTTCAAAATCAGATGCATGCAGAGCGCTAATGGAGTTATCAGCGAGTTTTAAGATTTCAAGGCCAGGTGGGAGGGAGGTGGGTATTTGCTTTAGCTGATTTTTGTAGAGTTCCAGGGACTTCAAGGTGCTCAGAGCTTTGAAAGTGTTGTTTTCTATTGATTCTGTGCCACTGCATGACAGGACCAGCTCTTCAAGGGCTGGCATTCTCCTGAAGTCTGCAATCTTAAAGAGAAAAAAATAATTCATGTGACAGTACACCATCTATTTCTGGATCTCCTCATTGATTACTTCTCTGGGATGCTCTGACAATTGCTAGTATATATTGAGAATCTATAGATCTACAATGTTAAAGAGAAGAGGTAACAACAGAGGTTTTGCTATAGGTACCTGCAGTCTGCCAATATTTAGTTACATTTCTAGAATCTGGTTGTGTAAGTCCATATTGTGTCTGATTTTGAGCAAACACACATTTGGAGGAGGAACATTCCTTTTATTTCTGCCTGGTGGGTAGACTGTATGAAGTGGAGAGCTATTACCACCAGTTGCAGAAATCTTTGCAGAGAGTAGGTGGTTGTTAACATTCACTCTTCTCAACACATTTTGTTGGAGCAGTTTGGAGTTCATCACACAGCCATTTCCAGATCTCAGAAGTATTGTCACTGCAGCGTGTATTCCCCAGAGGAAGTACACATGGATATCATCAGCTCTCCCTACAATAATGTTTTGGCAGGAAACTACAATCTGGCACATGTGTTTCTTTTCTTCCCCCACTAGCTCTCCTTTTCTTTAAAGTAAAAAGCTCACGGAGTAAGATGCCCAAACCAAACGTGTCAGATCAGCTTGGTCTGAAAATCACCACTGTGGAACAGATTGCTTTTACAGGAGCTCAGGTTTAGTTAGCTGGTAATAAACAGAGGCTTTGCAGTGGTAAATGGAGCTTAGATGTTGACTGTGAGTGTAATATACAGGGACACACTAACTGTTTCATTATTTTTCTGCTCTGTTGGAACCTGCTTGTTTACAGAGCTTACCATCTTGTGTCTCAAGTGAAGAAACAGTGAATCTGGCAGTTTCTCCCAAGCTGAGATATGAGGAAGCATGCAATGAGAGAGTTCTCAGAGCACACCAATTGCTTAAACAGTGCTTTCTGAAATTATCAGGAATGCTGCCCACTGACATAGGTGCCTGGTTTGTAAAATTAGCTATGGGAATTACTGAAAGCACAGAACAAGATGAGCAGATGTCCTGCATGGGAGAGGTGGAAAGGAGTCTCCTCATCCATTTTCCCTTCCCATGTCCAATAAACTTCTTGCTACAGGTTTCAGCACTTCTTACATCAGTAAAAGATGATAAGCTAACACCATAATCTTCATGCTATTTCCCCCAGGTAGCTTCCAGCACATTTAACTCTGAGGCAAGTCATAAAATATGTTCTACAGCATCCCAGACAGGAATCTACACAGAAGGCTGTATGAGCCCTTTTACAGCACAAGTACTGGGTAGGAATTTTGTTCTCTGATCCTGACTGAATGCATTTGGCTTTTGTACTTGTGTGTGTGAAACTAGCTTATAAAGGTGACTATCCAAAGATTCATCACAGCTTTATTTATCCATCTCCTGCATGCTTTGGGGTTGTATTTCTTTACCTTAGCTACAAACTCTGCATTTTAACGTCTGTTACAATTACAGCCCACACAGCTGTGAAAGAGGAGTCAGATTTCATTTTGCTTTTAGTTACTACCTTGTGATTACATTTATGTAAAGTCATTTCCAAGCACTGCAATATTTGATGCAGTTAGTGAGAAAGTACAGATACAGCACCCCTAATGGTGCAGGTTTCTTCATCAATCACATTTGAGCTCAACAAGGGAGAGTACCTCCATTAAAAAATCCCCTTACATTCTCAACAGTAAATAACAAACAGTTGCCCATTTTCTATTTTTGCTATAAATACAGCTTTGCTCCATCCATCCATCCACCCATCCATCCATCCATCCATCCATCCATCCATCCATCCATCCATCCATCCACCCATCCATCCATCCATCCATCCACCCATATATACAGAATTGCATGTCCAGTTTTGGTCATGATTAGGAGGCTAAACTTGCAAAGCTTTGTCGTGAGACATCCCATAGTCATGAACTTCATTACTCAAGAGCAGAAAAAGTCATAGGCATAGTTTTAAGGAAATTGGACCAAATGTGAACCTTCCCAAGTTCAACACATTTTCTCCTTAAAGTTCAAAAGCACTGTGGCCTGCTTTCCCTCAGCTGATTGCTGTATGTCTGTAAGAGGCTTAATTTTTATCTCATTAAGTGACAGCTACGTGGGGGTCAATGTACAGACATTCATTCTGCAATGATATTAAGCTTCTCAATGTGGATTATTATAATTTCTATTTCCCACCTACTTGGTATGCTTTGCCAGGCTTTGTGACCGTGCTGCATTAGGACTTAAACATTTATTCATGCTGTTCCAAACCACCCAGTCTTTCTAATATGAATCAAGACACATCTGAAAGCCTATCAGGTCTCTTTTTGCTATGAAGTGGTGTTCTATTCTCTGGCTGGGCTATCTGCAAAGTGATGCTAATACAGTTTTACATTTTAGAAAGTAATAAAACTTTTGAATGAAAGTACTGTAGGAATATATTTACATATCCTTAAAAAGTGAATAAAAATAAAACCTGCATTTCATTAGTTTTAAAAGTGTGGAACAAGGTTGTCCCTTCACTTGCAAGCCACCACCACCTGGGGAAGCCCAGTTTTCAGTTACAGGGCACTACAGAAAGTATTTTTAGTGGATTTAGGTTTTTTTTTCCTACCTGGAGCTGTTTAATTTTGCTGTGACTGATGTAGAGTCTCCTGGTGGTAAAGGGAATCTCTCGGGGAATCTCCGTGGCTCTGTAGCATTGCACTGACTGGGCAGGGTCACAGCTGCATCTTCTTGGGCAAGTGGTACTTAGAGCGCTGTGAAAAGAAAAGAAGATGGCTAAAAGGTGAGATAAATACATCTTCCAAATGAGGGCTCCTGGAATTGTCTCAGCAACATACAGGTTGAATTAAACACCAAAGCCCTTTTATACCATGAAATCTGATAGAAGGATATTATGACTGTGTATTTTATCCCAGTGAAAAAACAGCCAAAACAATACCGTCATTTGCCTGGGTTAAAATGTTGGCAGGCATTACAAAGAGTGAGAAACTTAAACAGTGATAAGGTGCCTTTACATTTGTAGGTATGTGAAATTAGTGTTATTTATTACCTGACATCTAATCTGCAAACATCCATACTATCTCCAGTTTCCTAGTTTTGTTAAATGTGACACCACGGAATTAGTGGAGAAAAGATAAAGAGCTGTTTTATGGGGGGGGGGGGGGGGAGGCTGTAAAACCTTTGTATGTTTTGTGACCCAGTATTAGAAACAGTAAAAAACACAACTGCAGCCAACACTGAAGCTTTTCCACTCTTCCTCTCCCATTATTCAGTCAAAATGACAACAGAAGCAGCCCCAAACTCAGGCAACTATTATTTTAAAGCTAAAATGTTCTGTTCATTTTCTGAGTATCTGGGGTGCAGCTGGGTTCTGCTGGTAGGCACAAGTGGTTTAGAGATTGGAGAGACATTTAAGTAACCTCTGTTGTGTTAATTCCCATAAATCAAAGATCAATTATTCTTACATTTGAAAATTACAAATGTGAAATGCTTAAAAGCATTTAGTATAAATCAAGGGGTAGATGGTCAATTAAATCTATTTACCCCTTGACAGATGGAGAACACTAAAGTTTCTCTTAGAGTTTTCTCTCTGTTTACTCCTGCTTCTCTCCCATCTCTACTAGCTGTGCCAGCTAGAGATGTAAAGTTTTGACAGGCTTACATTTTGGCTTGATTCTTTTATGAACTTCCTATGCATTGTTTTTCTCTTTATATTCAGCAATTCACAACATATAAAGCAGCAGAGTTTGGAAACCTTTGTTTCTCATCATCCTGATCTACTTTGCACAGTTACTTGCTCCTTTCCATCCTCTTTGTGATATCTTTAGTAGTAGCTAATCCTGTTTCTTGAGTGCAGAAGTAGGCCAGTTATTTTTCCAGGCAGAAGATGATGTCAAGTTGATTTGACAAATACAGACTGGGGACAGTGCTGGGTGGGAATGCCTATTGGATGCAGCTGGGTTTACACTGGACAATTGCCATATTCCCTCCTGGAGTTCCTTCTGTCTCCTTAATCCTCTCTACACTGTGAACACAGAACTGCAGCCCAGCATCTGCTAAACCCAACAGCAGGAGCAGAAACCTTTTCCTAAAGCTGCCTGTCAAATTGGTGTGTTTGACAAGCTATACAGAAAAATCATGCCTGATTTATCCCATAGTGATCAACCGAGCCAAAATGACTGGCTGAGCAGGATTAGAAATGGTGCTTTGAAGCAAATATCACAATGTTGTCCTGATCTTGTTTGGTACCTGCTTTGTCAGTTTCCTTATTTATTTATTTTTCCTAGGAGAGTCAAAGTACCCAAACAGAAGGCAGATTGCAAGAAAAGACTGTCTTAGAGCCTGCAGAGGGCGTGAGTAGGAACTTGGTCACAAGCACAAGCAGTTTGGCAGCTAGGAGCTGTTAAGTGATGGTGTGTGCTCTGGAGAATCCTTGGAATATTTAGCTGCCATATGCTATCTAGTGCCTGCCACTGGTACGTGTAAATTTATACTTACTTTTTACTGGAGGTTTTTAACTTGGATTTTGCCCAGTTTTTTTCACAGGGGCAACAAATGTCTGCTGCAAAGGTTACCTCCAGTCAAGCACTTCTCTCCGGAGTGGAATGGGCTGTTAAGGGAAACAGTCATCACATTGTTTCTAAAAACATGATGTTTCCCTTAATCATCTGTTGAAATCATCTGAACTGCTGCACAGAAATGTTTCTTAACCAAAGAGCCTTGACTGGTTCCACTGAATCAAGACTGTCCATTTAGATGCATTCTAGGCAAATTAGTGATACCTAATTAGGATCACAGAGGTATCAAAAGTGATTTTGCATTTTATTCCTGTGAGTAGAGTGTCACAAAAAAATCCCCAGTTAGAGGCCTGTCTGAAAATGATGTCTCAATCTTCTTAAGCCAAGAATTGTGTGGAAATATGTTTTACCCATTGTCATAGTATGTTGAGAACGTGCTATCTGACTCCAGATGAGGTCATTTTCATAGGCTAGAAACAGCTGCTGGGGGAGTTAAAGCTGATCTTTCTTCCACACAATAAGGTAGGCTTCCTTTTCTTCCTCCATGCTGGCTACAGAGAGGAGATGAAAATGATAACCTCTCCAGAATTTCTCACATTTCACCTGCCTCATCTCAGTTTTCTCCTGCACTTTGGTACTGCAGGATACAATTTTCCTCCTCATTTTCCCTTTGGTGTTCCTGCTTGTGACTGTACAACCGCACATGCAATCAAACCGCTCCGGATGCTTCAGTGTTAACCACCCAGAGGATGGCCTTGACACGTGCATGCACCCCAGCCGGGCACGCACAGCTGGGCAGCTGCAATTACACACAACGTTTCCGGGTGACCTGCCCCTCGTGTGCAAACACACGTGTTTATATTGTAAATTCTTTGTGCAGAGGCTGGCTCTAACCAAAGGCTTGTAGAATATCTCAGGCAGTCTTGGCACAGACACTAGATAGCAAACACAGCAGTGGAGAAGTTGCTCAAAGTTTGTTCTTTTTTCTCCTTTTGAGTTGGGCATGACTTTGTTTCATATGGAAATGTGTCCTCATGAAGGTAATTTCCTTTTTAAGCACAAAATACATTTTCAGATGATTCATGAGGTGCTCTGGCAATCAGTTGAAGTACCTAGGTTTAACTTTACTCAAGTGTATTTACTAACAGTGTAACACACACACCACATTCTCTTTACCTTGTCTAAAAGAACTGAAGTTATGTGCATAAACTGCATGTGAAGAAATGATCTGGTGATTACCTCCACATCTTTGATAAGGTCAAATGAGCAGGACTCAAAAGGACTTTCAGTGAAGTCCTTTTGAGATTAAAAGCCTTCTGCAGGTTTAAATTCTTCTGGATTCATAACTTGCTGCAGCTCTTTTGATTGTTAGACATGTCTCTTGGGTGTAGAAAAGATTCTCACTGCTCGACTTAGCTGACTTAAACTACTGCTGTTCTTCAAATGTTGGGTTTTGATTTGGTTTGGTTTTGTTGTTTGTTTTTCAATGTTACCAGAGTAAAGTATACCACAGTTTACACACAATAAATTTAATCTAATTGAAGGCCTAAACTACTAACTTCTCTTAGGTTTGTTTCCATAATAACTGCACAACTTGTTACAGAACAGTTAAGATCTGTCTGCAGGCTTTTGGTAGGCATTTCAGGGGTAACTGGAACTGATCAGAATTTTCCATGGGACCTACAACTAAATGATTCATATGTTTCCTCTTCTATCAGTGATAGCTGCTTTTAATTTCAATTGATATTTTACACAGTATTTCTGGTGAGGAATCTAAGTAGTATCGAACGATAGCTACAGGTAGTAAGATTCAGTGTCACAACTGCAGAGCTTCTTAGTAATATCTAACATTCCTTATTTATCCATAGTCCAGCAAGTATCAGACAGATACTACACTGCAGGTAGGCTTTGACAAGAATTGTATTTGAGAAGCTAATCTTTGAGTGCAATTGGCAGAGACCAAACCTTGTTTGACTTGTGAAGTGTAAGGCCATGAAAAACAAAGGTAGCGCTGATCAGGGGAGAAAGAATTCAAATTAATGACCACAAAGCTCTGATAGCACTGTAGAGAAAACCAATTTCAGATAGAGGTGGACCAACACCTAAGCTAAAGGTAAAGGACATTAAAAAAACCTGAGGATATGTGAGTCTTTAAAAAGAAGCAGTCATGCATACATTACATTAAAGTTTTAAAGGCAGTAGTGGCTGTAAGTGTGTTACAGAGTAACTGAGGGAAGCTTCTTTCTCAAGATGATCAAATCATGTTCAAAAGTCTTATGGAGATGTATTAGCAGAAGATTTTAATGTCCAACTAAGTGATAGATCATGGTTCCATTTAAAGAACAGGCAAAGAATGTACATCTCTAGTATGCTGTCTACCAGAATCAAAGCCAAAGCTAACATAAAAACTGTCCCAAGCCAATTAATGTTGTTGTGTGGTTGGACTAATTTAAACAATAATTATTATTATAGTAATAATAATAGATAATAATTATTATACTAGTTTAGCTTTTGATACAGCAAACCCTTTGATTTTGTTTCTGCCTGAGCATGTTCTGTACAAAAAGCCAGTCAATATATCTGTGGAGAATGAATGAAGGTCAAACAAATGCTCCATTCAGCTGAGCTCACTGAGAAGCAACTTACTTGGTCAGCTTTACATACTTTAACCCTTTGCTGAGCTGCTATTCTGAATACACTAATTTACTGAGATGGATCTGTTAGTGTAGGTGTATATGAAGGTGTCTGTAGCTTCTATTTTCAGCATGGATGGGCTTAACTGTGAGAGAACCCTGCCAGATGCCCAGTTTGTTCCTGGCTATCTTCAATTACAGTGGAGACAGTTTGGATGGCAAAGGGCAAACAAGCAGGTTTGTTGTAACAATCTGTGGGCTTCTTGTCAAGTAGACCCCAGAGGAAATGTATTATCTGCTGATAGTGGTGAGTTTGCTTTTATCCAGCTCTTCAGACTAATGGAACTGCATTTTTTCCTGCTTTGGCATTTCTCTTCACATTCCAGGTAAGCAGTCTAACCCTTACAATAGCTATAAAGTTGCACCTTTCTGTCTCTCTGTGAACCAATCAGTTATTTATGCAAAGTGGAGCAAGGATAGAAGCTCACTCAGGATGCCCTGTGGCCCAAGGGCAGGGTGTGCAGGGGTGCCAGTGCAGTTACATTTCTTGGTATCCACTCCTCTGCTGACTGGAAGGCTGCTGTGCTTCCCCTCTGTTCTGTTGGCAGGGTACTTTGTGGGGACATGTTGTAGGCAGGCTTAGTGACATTAGAATAGAATAGAATAGAATTAGAATAGGAATAGGAATAGGAATAGGAATAGGAATAGGAATAGGAATAGGAATAGATTTAAACAGGTTGGAAAAGACCTTTGAGATTATCAAGTCCAACCTATCATCCAACACCACCTAATCAACTAAACCATGGCACCAAGCACCCCATCCAGTCTCTTCCTAAACACCTCCAGTGATGGTGACTCCACCACCTCCCTGGGCAGCACATTCCAATGGCCAATCACTCTATGAAGAACTTCTTCCTAACATCCTGCCTAAATCTCCCCTGGTGCAGCTTGGGACTGTGTCCTCTTGTCCTGTTGGTGGTTGCCTGGGAGAAGAGACCAAACCCCACCTGGCTAATTTGGATTAAAATGATCCTTTTTCTCCTTTGAGGTGGAATTACAGCTTCGATGCAATAAAGCCAAGCTGCATGAGATCTCTATAAGACCTGCTAATAGAACTCCCACTGAAATCAACATCTGCATTAATGGCATTATTTCAAGGGAGATAAGCTGTAACCAAGGTGAGTGAATGCCTTGGAGAAAGCACTCATGCAGAGATAGCTTACTCCTAGTGGGTTATTTTTTGTTTCCAGAACCGAGTTGAGGTGAAAAAATGCCACTATGTTTCATGTGTGTACAGCTGCAGTTCATCAGTGCTCCTGGATATGCAAAGGTGCCTGGGGTGGCCCTGTTTAAACAATACTTGCAAGTTTGCATCTTTGCTGAGCACGAGCAATAAACGTGTAACAGCAAATCCAGCCCTGTGGTGGTTTGCCCATACCCATCACATTTGTGAACACTTGTTAGGCCACTCCTTGAGTCCTGTGTCCAGTTCTGGGCCCCTCTGTTCAGGAAAGATGTTGAGTTGCTGGAACGTGTCCAGAGAAGGGTAACAAAGCCGGGGAGGGCTTTTGAACATTGCCCTATGAGAGGCTGAGGGAGCTGGGGTTGCTTAGCCTGGAGAAGAGGAGGCTCAAGGGAGACCTTATTGCTATCTACAACTACTTGAAGGGAGGTTGTAGCCAGGTGGGGCTTGGTCTCTTCTCCCAGGCAACCAGCACCAGAACAAGAGGACACAGTCTCAAGCTGCACCAGGGGAGGTTTAGGCTGGATGTTAGGAAGAAGTTCTTCACTGAAAGAGAGATTGGCCATTTGGAATGTGTCCACCAGGGAGGTGGTGGAGTCACCATCACTGGAGGTGTTTAGGAAGAGACTGGATGGGGACTTGGTGCCATGGTTCAGTTGATTAAATGGTATCGGGTGATGGATTGGACTTGATGATCTTGAAGGTCTTTTCCAACCTGATTAATGCTATTCTATTCTATTCTATTCTACTCAGCAAAAACTTCTTTTTCCTCTCACACTCTCAGAGGAAATGTGTATGCTTTAGCAATTTTGTTGGTATTCCAGCTCCTGAACCCGAAAAAAACCAGTGCAGCTTTCCTGGCATACAGGAACGACACCGGGCCCGGATCTGTGAGGCTGTGCTGTGAGGTGAATCCGCAGGTCGAGGAGACCTCTCCAGAGACCCCTCCGGACCCTCCCACTGCCACTGCCGCGGGCTTGTCCCCAGGCGGGCATCCCACAGCAAGGTGTAGCCAGCTTCCCAGGGACAGGCTAATCGCCTTAAGATGAACCCTGAGAAACGCTAAGTGCACCGTAAAAATAACGTTTCTTGTAGTGAAAAGTCTCTGTTTCGGTCGCGCCCGGGGACTTCTGCCAAGCTTTTGTTGAGCTGGCAGGGCGGGGACAAGGGGGTTGCGCACCTCCTGCCTGCTTGCAGAGGCCACCGGCCGGTGAGGGCACTCCCTCGACACAGGGAAGCCGTGGCGGGGGCGGTGGCACGGTGACATAGTGACACGGTGACACGCCGCCGAACGCCCCAAGGCTTCTCGGCGCCCCTCCCGGCACGGCCCAGCACACAGCGCTCCCTTGCGGCACAGGCTGTGTAGTGCGCAGGCTGGGGAGCGCCGGTGCGATCGAGAGTTCGGCGCTCGGCTACCGCTGCCTGCCACAACTCCACGCGGCGGCAGGCAGTATGAGCCGCGCGTTGCGGTCCGCCGGGTGCCCCTGCACCGCCTCTGGAGCCGCCTGTCAGAGCCGTCACGCATGCGCGCCGGGGCACATTCCTGTCGCTTCCCTGCGTGGCTGCCCCGGTGAAGCCGGGTCGGGCCCGTCGTTGCTGTTGCTGCTGCTGCCGCCGCCGCTGCCGCCTTGTCCCGCGGGGCGGGAGGGGTCGCGCGCGGGGAGCGAGCCGCGGGGGAGCGGCTGAGGCGGGGCGGAGGCTGAGGCAGGGGGCGCGGGCTCTGCTCCTGCCCTGCCCGGGAGACCGGAGCGTGCGAGGGGAGGGGGCGGCGGCGGCGGCGGCGGCGGCAGCAGCATCAGCATGTCGGCGGCGGGCGGTGGTTCCTGCGGGCCGGGCGCTGCGGCCTGCGGCGGAGGCGCGGCCGGTTCGGCCTCGGCGGCAGGCGGCGGGGTGTCCATGTTCCGCTGGCTGGAGGTGCTGGAGAAGGAGTTCGACAAGGCCTTCGTGGACGTGGACCTGCTGCTGGGGGAAATCGACCCCGACCAGGCCGACATCACCTACGAGGGGCGGCAGAAGATGACCAGCCTCAGCTCCTGCTTTGCCCAGCTCTGCCACAAGGCGCAGACCGTGTCCCAGATCAACCACAAGCTGGAGGTGAGGGGAAAGCTGAGGAGGCCCCGGGGGGGCTCTGGTCGGAGGTGGGGCAGTGGGCTTCTGTGCTCGGCGCCGTGCTCGTCTTGCGGCGCAGCCCACGCCCCCGCCGCGCAGGGGTGGCGGGGGACACCGTGCCCTGCCCGTGGCGGCGGCAGCGAGACTCCGCCTGCGGTCTGCGGCTGATGGGCGCCGTGCTGGACCCGACCGGCAAGGGTTAACCTGGCCTGCGTATTGAGAGGCTCTGTCCAGCCCCGCGGGATGCGGACCTGGCCGTGCCGGTCCTCAGGTTTTGGTTAGTACAGCGTTGGCATGAAGCGGTGCGTGCCGAAAAAAGGAAAGTTCTCTTTGATGTTGGGAGCAGCAGTCTTGAGCAACAGATGCCGCTGACTGGTCTCCTACGTGCGTTAAGTCTCCAGTGAAGTTGGAAAGCTTTTTAAGAACGGGCCGAAGACGAGATGCTTACATCTCATAATCTGTAATCAAATTGAGGACATTATGCCTGCTTATAAGTAAAACAAATAGAAAAATGGATCGACTTTGGAGGGACTTTGGCAGGTCCTTTCTTTCTCTGAGCGAGATCAAATAGCTCTCTGCCAAACTCGGTGCCTGAAAATTAATAGCAGAGATTGCACATTCTGTGAGGAGAATATTAACTCTCCTTACTCTTGGAAAGTTCTCTTCATGTCTAATCCAGAATTTCGGTCAGGGTGGGAAGAAAGATGCGTCAGCTGGAGCCAAGCTGGGCAGGGCTGCAGGTCCTGTGGCTTGTGCAAGAGCTGGAGTGCTCTGGAAGGAGATTCTGGGGAGCTTTCCTGTCATTTTGTAGCTGTCCAACCTGACTCATGTTTAGCTTAGTAGGTGGTGTCATTTGGCTTATTACCAGGTGTGGATGTTAACTGCCTTGTTCTTCTCTTACACAGTAGAAGACTGTTGATTTTTCTTCCCTCAATTAGCTTTTCCCTGGGCTAAAAACCTTTCAGTATCTCTTGTAAACCATTCTTTTTATTGCTGTGCTGCTTGGTCTCCTTTTAAATGTATGAGAGTAAAGGGAGAAGATTCTTCAAACCCATGAAGATAACACGCTTTGTAAGAGCTTCAATAGACAAATAAACCACAGAATTTAGTTCTTCCAGTCCATTGTGTTATACTTATGATAATAAAGAGATGTAAGTATCTTCAAACAGTGACATGCTCTTCTGAAGGTGTGCCTTGCAGTAGGAAGTGAAGTAGGTAAATTGACTTGGGTTGTAATCAGGTTTCTTCCTGGTTTGAAGATGTTGTTATGCAAAATAATCCAGAGAGTTTAACAGGAACAAAATACTTCAGAGTCGAAGAAAGGCCTAATTAAACTGGGAGCTTTTTTCATGTTAGCCTTTATTTCACCAGAATACTTACTGTAGTGATGTTTACGGTATTCTTTGTGTTCATACTGCTGTACTGTCATATATTCTATGTATATATATACACACATACTATAAAGCTATACAGTAAGCTTAATTGTATAGGTGTAGTAAAATAAGAGTTAGGGTTTGATGGAAATCAATCCCTATTTATTGCATATTACACAGGGATGGTGGGCACACTGTACAGCCTTGTAAAACAGATGAGCTTTCAAGTTATTTTAGGAGAATGAGTTGATGCTTGGTAAATAACCTCTTTGAAAAGTTGTTTCAAGCTCAAATGTTTTTGAAAGGAAATGACAGAACTCCGATCTTGAAAGGTATTTTGGCAGCTAATGAAAATTACTAGGGGCAGCTAAACAACTGAAGATCAGTCCCTTCAGTCTTGAATGAGCTGAAGAGCCAAGGAGCACAGTTAATGGTTGTAGCATAATGATTGTGTATGTCAAAGTCTATGAGGTCATTGATGATGATATGGAGGATTCAGAGTGAGTGCTTTGGAAGAGAATAAAACCTCTTTTGTCTAATACTTTTATTACTGATGCTAGTATTAGGCCTCATCCCTTTAATCTTTCAAATGGACCTTTAGGAGGTTATAATATTGCCTTGAAAATTGTTCATTTTAAACCCCCATGATTATTACAGTGATAAACTGTAAATTAAAGCTGCTGGTTAAAATCTCCAAGAGATGGAGCTGCTCTGTTGAGAACGTGCCTTGTCTTCTTATGTGCACAGATACTCAGTCAAATGCCTCAGTGTCCAAAATGAAGCATGCAGTTAAAGATACTGACAGAGATGATTAACACTAATATTGGAGTTGAAGATGTACTCAGTGAATTAACTTTTTTCTAATGGATGTATTTCATAACTTCAAATTGCATTCATTTCTTAGTAGCTAACAACTGTAACTTTGTAGTGCTTGTATATTTAATGCAGAGCTGTCATCACATCCATGAAGTGTCATTATTCATAGTTTGCTTAGGTACAAAGACACAGTCAAGCCAATAAGTTAAATCCATCTTCAGAACTGTGCCTTTATGCACTGACTGAGTATGTCTGTTGAAAGCTAAGACTTTACTCCTGCAGCTGCATTTGCCTGCTGGTGTCTTACTGAAGGAGTAGTATTTGTTCCTAGAGGAAAATAAAGTTCATAATTGAAAAATTATTAATGCAGTTGAACCCACAAACCACAGTATTTCCTTGACAGGACTAAAGAAATGCAGTTTAGAACTGGGTTTATCAATTTCATCAGCTTAATGTGCATTCTTTGAGTAATACAGTTGCTTTTAAGAGGCACAGCTTGGTTGCTTTAGTGGATGGAAGGTCCTTCTGCAGGGCTTTGGTGCAGCAAATATTGTGGCATCATTGGTGTATACCTACTGCTAGAGAGATGAGTCCAGGTAAAATACTGTATGAAGGGTGTTTCTCACTAGTGAAGGAAGTGTTTCAGGAAGACAGAGGTTTCCAAAGAGCAAGTTACATTGCCAGTTCAGGGGTATGTTACTTCCAGAAGCAACCTGGAGGTGTGCAGATGCACCGGGGATGTATGCAGATCCATTTACTTGTGCTTTAGTGTGGTGAAGGTTATAAACATACTACTGTGCTTAACAGCATTTGCAGTCCTAAATTAAATTGATTAAGCAAAGGAGGATTTGCTTTTGTGTTTGTCCTGCTGGTCACAGTAGGACAGAGTTAAATTAAGGTAGCTTATCAAATAGGAAGTGTTAGGTGACAGAAGCCACCATCTTTTCTGAGCCCAGCTTAACTTCAGTATGAGCAAATGAAGAAGTGTATCTTGATGGATGATTGTAAGGGCCTTAGGCTCCAGAGCAAAAGATGATGGCTGTTTTTGAGGAGATTTTTTGTGATGCTCTCTTAGAAAGCATTATAAATTAGCAGGTGCAGGCTGACAGCCACTGTGAGATTTGGGTAGATTTTGAATTGAGAGGAAGTTTATAGGCTTTGGCTTTTCCCATTTGACTTTCACTTGAGGGAAAAAAAAAATAGGCAGTGCCTACATGTCCATTCCAAAAATTAAAGTTCTGTATGGTGCAATTTTGTAGAGGTAACAGGAAATAAGTCAATGTGCCAGTGAAAACTGAGGTTGACTAACTCTAGCACTTTGACTACCATTCTGATTCTGTAATTTTAAATGAACAAGCTAGAAAGGAATGTCTGGGAAAGCACACCCTATGTCTTGGCAGTTGTGTTGAGCCCAAGTACAGGCTATAGTTCAGGAAAAGCTTTAAGTGAATGTCTAAGTAGTTAATTGCCTATGTAATTTCACTACTTTGAACTTGGAATCAGCAGGATTGGAGGAACAAACTCCTTTTAAGCAGAATTTCTCTGTAGGTAACTTGTCATTGTATCAGCTAAAACATGGAGTTTATATAATTAATGTGAGAATCCCTTTAAAAGAAAACCAAAACAGTACAAAACAAGACAAAGAAAACTAAACCAAACCAAAACCAGGAGGGGGTTGGTCTCTTCTTCCAGGCAACCAGCACCAGAACAAGAGGACACAGTCTCAAGCTGCATCAGGGGAAGTTTAGGCTGGAGGTGAAGAGAAAGTTCTTCACTGAGAGAGTTGTTAGCCATTGGAATGTGCTGCCCAGGGAGGTGGTAGAGTCACCATCCCTGGAGGTGTTCAAGAGGGGATTGGATGTGGCACTTGGTGCCATGATTTAGTCATGAGGTCTGTGGTGATGAGTTGGACTTGGTGATCCTTGAGGTCTCATCCAACCTTGGTGATTCTGTGATTCTTTACCCCATGCTAGGTGTGCCTGTAAAACTGGAAACACAGTTGCAGTAACTTCATAAGAAAAGTAAATTGTTTATTTCTCTTATTTAAATATCATAAAAAATTTCAGTATCTACTGAGCAGTTTTATTAATTACACTTTTAACTCTGGATACTTCTTCTTACTTGGAATAGAAATCTGCTGCTACTAGAATGTGGGCTTTTGGGAAACCAGTTGAAGCAGCTAATTTGATGTCCTAAACTACGAGCAGTGATTTTCATCATTGACAAGCAGCAAACATTCTTTGGTTGTGTTGAAATGGGGGTGGGAGAATCAACAAAAATTACCATTCCCAAGTGGATAATTTACTCAGAAACTACCATTTTGTACACTGCTGTCACACTTCGGTTTTGCAAGGAGCACAGTGAAACCCTGGTGTCTTTCCTGGTTTCTCGTTCAAACTGGTCCATTAAGCTTAGTAGGGCTGCGGGAGAAACAGCAGCAAGTGCTGCTGAATAGGCAGGAAGAGTCAAATAGTCAAGACAGGGGAAGGGTAGAGTGTTCCTGTCTTTTGGAGAGCTGTAGTCCAAGTGGCAAAGCAACACTTGTGAGACTGGGGACAATCCTTTCTTCCAGCAATTTGAGAAACATCATACTTAAGAGTTACAAGAGGGATATGACAAGTTACAAGAGGGATATGGACGTGCTGGAACTTGTCCAGAGAAGGGCCAGGAGGATGATCAGAGGGCTGGAGCACCTCTGCTATGAGGACAGACTGAAGGAGTTGGGACTGTTCAGTCTGCAGAAGAGAAGGCTCCGAGGTGACCTAATTGTGGCCTTCCAGTATCTGAAGGGGGCCTACAGGAAGGCTGGGGAAGGACTTCTCAGGATCTCAGGTAGTGATAGGACTAGGGGGAATGGAATGAAGCTGGAGGTGGGGAGATTCAGGCTGGAGGTGAGGAGGAAGTTCTTCCTCATGAGAGTGGTGAAACCCTGGAATGGGTTGTCCAGGGAGGTGGTTGAGGCCCCATCCCTGGAGGTGTTTAAGCCCAGGCTGGATGAGGCTCTGGCCAGGCTGATCTAGTGTGGGGTGTCCCTGCCCATGGCAGGGGGGTTGGAACTAGATGATCCTTGTGGTCCCTTCCAATCCTGACTGATACTATGATACAGATACTTGGCATCTAGAAGCTGATGCTAAAATTAGGGGAACCCATGAAAACTTCTTAGTATGTGTGGTTCACAACAGTGCACAACAGGCTCTTATTATTGAACCAATGCCGCTTGCATGCCTGGTGCCTGTGAGCCTGTTTAGGCCTCAGGCTGTAGGAACTGCAGCTGTCACATCCTGAAAAATTGTCTGCTGTCCTGCAGTTTTGTAATGTTTTGGGAACACTGAGGAATAATGATTTCATTGTTTGTAAAGCATAACTAGGGGCTTTTTTTACTTACTTTTGCCTTTAAGCCATGTTTCTGTCTTTAAAGCAACGCCCCCAAAATGTAATGTTAAGCAAATATGCTGGTGTCATGTCTTGATATTTATGTTGCTTTTTTGTTTCATATACTGGGGCAGAAGTCACAGAGTAATTGCAGTGTTGTAATGTGCTCTGTTGTGTTTGATCATCCTTCAGCCTTTAAATCAGAAGGTTAATCATCCCAGTGAGCAGTGAGTGTTTAACTACATAAACATCTCAGTAAACTTTCTGGGATCTAGCATAAATTACATGAAGATAGGCTGCTGCAGTAGTAAAAATGCCTCATATACTTTGTCTCTGACTTTTGGTTTGCTCCCATGGCAAGGTTCATAAGGGCCTCTCTTGTAAAATTTGCAATTAAAAACACCTATACTGGAGTTGGTTTGTTGGTAACAGCATCAATGGAGCTTGTGAAATCTCACCTTCCTGCTGATTTGTGGGGAATGATTTGTCCTAATGACAATGTTGAGCACTTTCTTGAGTCACTAAGACCCTCCAGTTCAGGCCCCCTCAGGTTTCCCACAGGATCTGAGTTTCCATGTCACAGCATCCTTTGCTTTTTCATCTTGCCTACCTTCCACCTAGTCACCTTGGCCAACCCAGAGACGAGAGCAAACCACCTAGTGCTGTTAGCTCTTGTATCTGGGTGGAGTAAACAAACTGAGTCTTCCCACTTTGACCTCTATGAGGGTACTAATCCATCACTCTTTCCTGCTAGTAGATGTTTTGCTCAAAACTTACACCTTGTAGGAAGTTTAATCACACCCATGTACTGCTCTCATGTGTGTGTTTGAATCTTGAAGCTGGACTCACTGAAATCATCAGGGAGGGAAGATGTAAAAGGGAGAAATGCACACATGCAGATAAAGTGATGGCACCAGACTGCTTTCTTTGGAAGCCTGAGATAGAAATGATGAAACAGTCCCAGGTTTTGTGTTTTGGTTTGTTTCTTTTTATTGCTGGTCTGCTTGTGTTTGTTGTTAGGTCTGTCTTGTAATTTCTTCTGTTGTCTCTGCCCCCTCTCTGTTTCTTATGGAGCAGCTTGCAAAATTGGTTGTAGAGCTGCTGAATTTTCAGTGGTCTTTTCTGTGTGATTCCTTTATAGCAAAGTGAGGGAATGTGGATAAAAAGTAGTGCTCAGAAGAATAACATAATGGAGAATTAAATGAGCTGGCCAAGCTGAGAAGGGCAGAACTTGCCTAAAATAATGTAAAGATTTGTCAGCCATGAAGGCTATGAAAGAGGTAGATCACAAGATTTGAAACCAGCTTACTCTCTTTGCTTTGTGGTGTGACTGGTGTGTCTGCATTTGTTCCTGGGGAGAGATTTATGGCTTCTCAGAATGTGTAAACAGATTACTTTCATGGTGTGCACTCATACCATTTCTCATTTTGTTCTCTTTTTTAAAGCAGCAGGATATGAATTTAAATCCTAGGGCATATGCAGAGTACTATTTATTGATCTATTTATTTTATTATGAGCTTGACAGTCTCTTTGTGAGCATTTTGGGGCATCACTGGCCACCATTCCTGCCGCTTTGTAATTTGCACAGGGAAGTAGCTCCTCCCTGCTACACCTCTGTTATTCTATTCTGTTCTATCCTGTTCCTATTCTACATCCTTGTACAGGTGAGGCTGAACTATATTCCACTGGTGTCATTTATCTGTTCTTCCACTTTCTGCTTCTCCAGACATTCTGAACTAGAGTGGATGAGCTTTTGTGTATATGTACAGAAAAAAGCAGTAGTGGGCAGCATGTTAGTCTCTGAAAGGAAGAAGGCAGTAGTGTAGGTAATGTCATTCAACAATAATAGTGCTAACAAACATAGTAAAGTAGAGATAATATTGTTATACACTATGTGAAATTGGCACTGGCTCAAACTCTGCCTTTTGTTATTAAGGTCTTAGTTATTTGCTCTGAATTCTATCATCACTTCTTACCCTGGTAATGCATTCTTTTGCTGCTTCAGTTCAAGTGAGTATTGGCTTCTGTTTGATGGCAGAGAGACTTCAGCAGTGGCTGGAGACTGGGGAGAGCAATGCAGTTTTGTAAGCAACCCATTTCTCTAAAGATACATGGCTTTCTAGCATTTTAAATATCATCTTACTGTAGGAGGAAATTCCTGGTTTAGAGTTCTCTGAGGGTTTACAAGTAAATAAAGTTTTTAATCAAGCTGACAGTTGGAAGCCTCATTTCTCAACAAAAGTAAATGCTGACCTAGTGTGTTGAGGCTCCATGTAAGCAAACAGGGAGAGGTCATTCTGCTGTGTTCTGAGGAGTCATTCACCCCCATCTTCTTGGCAGCAGCAAGCTGGAGATTGGCTTGACCCATCCCATTGAATTGCACTAAAAAGCTTAATGAGGCTGTCTAAATGGTGTACCTGAAAAGTTAGACCCAGTAAGTTCTCACTGAGAGTCAATTCCTTCCTGCTATTTTTTGTTTGCATTAATTGTTCTTGTCTACATTACACTGTGTATAGCATACATGCACCAGCAGATACCATAGTTCTGATGAGCCCATTGCTCTAACTGCTATGATGGATTGTATCTTCACAGGCACAGTTAGTGGATCTGAAATCTGAACTGACAGAGACGCAGGCAGAGAAAGCGGTGCTGGAAAAGGAAGTGCATGATCAGCTTTTGCAACTCCATGCTGTTCAACTCCAGCTACATGCCAAAACTGGTCAGAGTGTTGATTCTGGGGCTATTAAGGCAAAGCTGGTGAGTATGGTGTCTTGAATGAAGGATTATATTCTACTCTTTTCTTACCTGGCTGAAGTTCTTCCTTGGAAGGTGTGAATAAGCTGCTTACAAGCTTTGACTGGGTCAGAGAGAGTTAGCTTTTTCTTTAACAGCCAACCATAAATGTTATTCATTAACAGCCATTAAAAATAACATGAGTAATGGATAAGAATTTCAGAAATTGCTTTTACACAAACAGGTTTTCAGTGGTTTCTTTAAAATAGGCAAATATTTGTATGATATTCTGGAGACCAAAGCTGCAGAAGAGCATAGCTTCCAGTATGCAAATACAACCAAATCTTCATGTGTCACACTTGAGGCTTGTTCTAAGATAAGCCTCTTTCTTTTATTGTAGTTACACTCTGATAAAAGCACAAAGGGAATTGTTTTGCCATACAGGAAGAGGGTAGATGGCATCACAGTCCTCTCTCAGTAGTTATTCTTTCTCTTTAAAATGCCTCAGAAGCATCTACAGTGCTATCCATTGCTACATGCAGCAGACTGTCATTAAATATCTTAGTAAGCCACTGATAGTTTTGTACAAAATGGTTTTTAGAAGCTTAGACCTCTTACTGAGGCTTAACTCCTGAGAGATGTAGAGAGTAATACTTTGAACCTTTTTGTTTCTTCTTACCTTATTATAAACAATTCCTAAAGATATATGAAGACTCAGAGCAGTCTTCTTCCACAGAAGTATAAATGCATTTTACTTGCATTGTTTCAGGTGTTGTCTCTGTTGAAACTGAATTTTACTTTCAGCCTAGACTGATAGTCTCTCCTTAATTCCACTTAGTTCTTCCTTTTGTTTATAAACATTAGGGCTAATCTCTTTAGTTTGCTTTACCTTGCCTTTAGGGATTTCATAGTTTTAACAAAGAGAAGTTCAGCTTTAAACTGTTCTAGATACAGAAGGCTACCAAGGCCTAGGAACCTTGAACAAGCAAAACTGATGCTGCCTAAATGACACTAAAATGGGAAGTCTGAGTTTAGGTAAATAAAAACTGTCAGGATGATCTGGCAGTCAAAAAGCTCCAAGGGCAAAGAACTGTGTCAACAGAATATGTGGTGGGGAAATCAAGTTCTGCCCTAGTTAACTTCCATCTTGCTCTGTTAGCAACCACTCTTCTTTCATATGTAGACACTTAAGCATAAATGCATGCTCTACAAACTGTATAACAGTACAGTAATGGTGAACTGAAGTACCTTTAAATGTTTCAGATCTGTAAGCAGTTGATAATAACATCCTCATAGTTTAGGCTGACTTTCTTTCCAGGTTATGGGGTTTCTGCTTAGTCTGAGTAGAGTACCTCTTACAGAGAAAGAGTGTGAAGCTGTTGAGTACAAGTTGTAAGAATATGAAGCCTAAATGAATTATTTTTCTTGTTTTGCAGATGATATTCTTGTTTGCTAATTCTCCCTGTCCTTTATGTCCCTCCTGAAATAAATACTTAGCTATTCTTTCTGAAAGAAATCTTTTCCCAGTATAACAGGTGTCATGTTGTTGTTTCCTCCCCCCGATTCAGGGGCCATTGGGTGGCAGTTGAAGGCACAAACCCTGTTTGCCATATAGCAATGAGATTCCAGAAGTGCAGAGAATCCCAGAAGTCCTTTATTATAGCCTTGTAGAATCCATTGCATTACAGAGTCTTAGAGTGTCCTTAACAGAAATTCAGAAGCCCTTAACAGATGAAGCAGTTAACAGAAGTCCCAAATATATCCTTAGCAGCAGCCCTATCCTAAAGCCCTGACCAGAAGCAGCTAACTAACAGAAGCAGAAGTTCCTAGCAGCCCTAAACCTCCCTAAGCTGTTCCTAACCTAAGTCCCTAACTGAAGTAACTATTGCTCAGAGTGGTTGTTTATATACTCTGTTTGTTATCAATCACTTAACCAGTAAAACCCAACCACATGTATCATAGTATCAGTCAGGGTTGGAAGGGACCACAAGGATCATCTAGTTCCAACCCCCCTGCCGTGGGCAGGGACACCTCACACTAGATCAGGCTGGCCAGAGCCTCATCCAGCCTGGTCTTAAACACCTCCAGGGATGGGGCCTCAACCACCTCCCTGGACAACCCATTGCAGGGCTTCACCACTCTCATGGGGAAGAACTTCCTCCTCACATCCAGTCTGCATCTCCCCACATCCAGCTTCTTCCATTCCCCCTAGTCCTAATCACTACCTGAGATCCTGAGAAGTCTCTCCCCAGCCTTCTTGTAGACCCCCTTCAGATACTGGAAGGCCACAATAAGCTAAAATCTTTTCCCAGTAAGAGGTGCCAGCATGCCAAGGAGGTGGCTTCTGCAGCATGTTCCAATCCAAGGGTGCCAACATGAGGATGTTGTTCTTGGCACACATGGAATGTTATTATCACAGTATCGCCAGGGTTGGAAGAGACCTCGAGGACCATTGAGTCCAACCTGTCACCACAGTCCCCATGACTAGACCATGGCACCAAGTGCCACGTCCAGTCCCCTCTTGAACGCCTCCAGGGATGGGGACTCCACCACCTCCCTGGGCAGCACATTCCAATGACCAATGACTCATTGTTTTGCTCTAGGCAGCGTGCTAAGGAATTGGTCAGCTAAGGAGTCGTGCACTCTGCATGTGTCCAGCAGCTGCTCTCAGAAGAGTGGCTGCACCATTGTATTACAGACTTTTATTTTCTCTGTATTTCTATATTTTCTATATGTTTCTATATTTTTTATGTATGTTTCTATATTTTCTATATATATTTCTGTATTTTCTGTATATATTTCTCTATTTTCTCTCTATTTCTACAGTCTATATTTCCTACAACCCTTTCAAAACTGCTTTCCTGCCTTTTACATTATCTTACCATCTTTGTAAACATCCTTGGTATTTTAGGAGATAGTATTGTTTGAAATACTACAATAACCTGAACACTTCAAAACCAGGTTTGCAGTGACTTTCACTGCACAATGCCATAATTATTTCTAAGTACACTGAATAGCACTCTGCTTGTTCTTTATGCCTTCTCATAAAACAAACAACCTGATGGTGAATTTCTTTTGGAACTAGTAATTGACTTTTTATTTTTGCATTTTCTTCCAAGTTCCTATTGCCTCTTTCTCTAATTGTGGAACTCTTTTCTTCTGTCTTAAGTCTGTCCTTTCTGTGGATGAGATGGTAAGTATGCTGATTACCTCTTCGGTTTTTCTTTGATGTTTAAGCAGTGCTTTTGTTTTGTGCAACAGCTTAGATAGATTGAGCCTCAGAAACTGGCCAAACAAACCTGCCTTGTTCCTTTTTTCATGTTTTAGTTTTTCCTTTCTGGATTTGGTGCCCTCTTTCCCCAGCCTCTGTGTGTTTTCTTTATTATTACAGCTAAATTTGGGGTTGCATCTGGCAGGTTCTGAAGGATTGTTCTGGCAGGATCTCAGAGTTAAGATCATAGTATCATAGTATCAGTCAGGGTTGGAAGGGACCACAAGGATCATCTAGTTCCAACCCCTCTGCCATGGGCAGGGACACCCCACACTAGATCAGGCTGCCCAGAGCCTCATCCAGCCTGGTCTTAAACACCTCCAGGGATGGGGTCTCAACCACCTCCCTGGACAACCCATTCCAGGGTTTCACCACTCTCATGGTGAAGAACCTCCTCCTCACCTCCAGCCTGAATCTCCCCACCTCCAGCTTCATTCCATTCCCCCTAGTCCTATCACTACCTGAGATCCTGAGACGTCCTTCCCCAGCCTTCCTGTAGGCCCCCTTCAGATCCTGGAAGGCCACAATTAGGTCACCTCGGAGCCTTCTCTTCTCCAGACTGAAGATGCTGAAACAATTTTTGAAGCACAAACACTGCACACATCTATCAATGTAGTATTAAATCTTCTCTGTGTTGTAATTAAAACCAGTACAATCCTGCCAACTTTTCCTTCTTTTCCCTTTTCTCAGCTCTTTTTAGGGGCATAATTTAACATGAGGCACTGGCAAGTGTAACTGCCCTAGCAATATAAACACAATAATACAAAGAAAAAGTGAAGCAAAGTTAACTTTTATCTTTTGGTCTTTCGTGGTGATAGATTGGAAAAGGTTCTAAAGACCATTTCCACTTTTATTGTTATACAGCTTGTTATCATTACTCAATATTTGCCTTCCAAAAAGCCCCAGGATCACTGTTAACTGTCAGCTTTGATCTTTGCCACTGCTCTTGCCTTTTTGTTTGGTTTAGGGGTTGTCTTTTATATTACCAATGGCAAGCACACCTCCTTCTGTCTTGTAGAGCCATGGAAAGCATGAAACTCTTCTGTATCTTCCTCAGGGTTTAAAACATTTTTGAGGCTTTTGTCACTTCTCTTGGCAGTCCTAACAGGACATTTCTTGTTTGTTTGTGTGAAAATAATTGTCATCTTGCAGGCATGACAGACTGGTAGAACATTTCTTTGACATCATGGTAAAAATCACGAGAAAATAGTTAAAAGAATGTTGTCCAGTTGAAGGGCTTAGTGGGGTTTGTTGGGTTTTATTTCAAAATAGTATCTTTACTTTGCATGAAGTTCCTGTTGGAACCCAGGAACAGCTAAGGATGATACTCATGCTGCTTAGATTTTGCTACCTTTGTGTGACAGGGAGAAGTGCAGTTGCTGATTTTGGTTCATGGGCTTTCAACTGGTATATGCATTTTGTGCTAAGTAGTGTAAGCCAGATAAAAATCATGTCAGGAGCACAAAGTTGAATGCAAGGCCTCCTCTTCCCAGAAGGGAGTATGCAAACCAGTAGCTGCACTTCCAGAATCCCTGCTTTCACTCTTTATCTTGCATGCATGTCTTGCACCCAGGAGAGTAATTTCAGATTGTGTATGCAGAAACATTAAGGGCTCATTCATTATTAACTTTGATAAAGCTTTCCAATGTTGTTTTCCTCCCTTTTTCATGTAAAGGAGAGAGAACTTGAAGCTAACAAGAAAGAAAAAGTGAAAGAAGCTCAACTGGAAGCTGAGGTGAAGTTGCTGAGGAAGGAAAATGAAGCACTTCGTAGACACATAGCTGTGCTTCAGGCCGAGGTTTATGGAGCAAGACTGGCAGCCAAGTATTTAGATAAGGAACTAGCTGGAAGGTATGTGAACTCAATCCATGTCCTGTAGCATGAGATATTTTTGTTGTTGTTTTCTTCCTTTGCATCCCCAGGGAGAGATCTGAAGGCTAAGCAGGAAAAGACTCACATTTGCAGTTAACTGAACAAAAGGAAGAGCCAAAAGTCTCCCCGGTTCTTCCACTAGTTGCTATGTGGCTGTGTGCTGGAGCCAGATGAAGTGTATGATTTTTTTTCAGTTGTAGCATATTGGTTTATTCCCTTTATGTAGGGTCCAGCAGATTCAGTTACTGGGCCGAGATATGAAAGGACCTGCCCATGACAAGCTCTGGAATCAGCTGGAAGCCGAAATACACCTCCACCGTCACAAAACCGTCATCAGAGCGTGCCGAGGTCGGAACGATCTCAAACGACCGATGCAAGCACCACCAGGACATGTAAGCTGAAGAGATGGAAAATAGATCTGAGTACTTCATCTTTGTGATTGGTTTCACTTCAGTATGGTGTCCTTTCAAATGTCACTTCTAAACACATGATTCTTTTCTATGCTGAAGGACAGTTCCGTGCTGAATAGCTCGTACCCATAAATGACCATGACAAATTCTTTTGACTAACCTGGCAACACTTAGTTCTTTTGAAAGCTGAGCCTCTGCCATGTCTATGTATAAATATGAATTTAACAGCATCATTTTGTTACCTAGGTTTCAAAATGTAGATGATCTCAAAGGTCTTTTCCAACCTGGTTAACTCCACTCCATTCTCCTCCACTCCATTCTCCTCCACTCCATTCTCCTCCACTCCATTCTCCTCCACTCCATTCTCCTCCACTCCATTCTCCTCCACTCCATTCTCCTCCACTCCATTCTCCTCCACTCCATTCTCCTCCACTCCATTCTCCTCCACTCCATTCTCCTCCACTCCATTCTCCTCCACTCCATTCTCCTCCACTCCATTCTCCTCCACTCCATTCTCCTCCACTCCATTCTCCTCCACTCCATTCTCCTCCACTCCATTCTCCTCCACTCCATTCTCCTCCACTCCATTCTCCTCCACTCCATTCTCCTCCACTCCATTCTCCTCCACTCCATTCTCCTCCACTCCATTCTCCTCCACTCCATTCTCCTCCACTCCATTCTCCTCCACTCCATTCTCCTCCACTCCATTCTCCTCCACTCCATTCTCCTCCACTCCATTCTCCTCCACTCCATTCTCCTCCACTCCATTCTCCTCCACTCCATTCTCCTCCACTCCATTCTCCTCCACTCCATTCTCCTCCACTCCATTCTCCTCCACTCCATTCTCCTCCACTCCATTCTCCTCCACTCCATTCTCCTCCACTCCATTCTCCTCCACTCCATTCTCCTCCACTCCATTCTCCTCCACTCCATTCTCCTCCACTCCATTCTCCTCCACTCCATTCTCCTCCACTCCATTCTCCTCCACTCCATTCTCCTCCACTCCATTCTCCTCCACTCCATTCTCCTCCACTCCATTCTCCTCCACTCCATTCTCCTCCACTCCATTCTCCTCCACTCCATTCTCCTCCACTCCATTCTCCCCAAGAAGAATAACATTTATGAGATTAGATTGAACTGACATTGAGTTTTAAAACTGGTTTTAAAGGTCAGATAAACTGACACTGCAAAATACTGACTTAGGCTTGGTTTTGCCTCCCAAAGGGTACTTTTTCAAAAGTAAACCCTTAAAAGGCATTTAGCTGTGGGTACCCTTGGTAGGATTCACCCAAGCTGGCACATGGTGTGTTAAATCACTCCAGTGTTCAGTGCATAAACCCAAACATTTTCAGGAAGGTGCTTTACTTCTATCTGTTCTCAATACCTGAGTTGGTCTGATGGATCTTGCTGCTTATGCTGCCAGTTGCATACAAAATATTGCTGGACAAATAAGTGTATGTGTGGTTTTAAAGGTGTGCATAATGGCAACACTGGCTTAAAAAAAAAAACAGAATAAATACCTTGATTTAATTAGATTTATGGTTTTTTTCCAGTTTTGGGAGGAATGGCTTTGGTATGATTTGTTTTTCTTACAGTAAAAATAAACTTGAGCAAGCTGTGCCTTCCTTGGGACAGCATTAGATCATCTTCTATAATTCGATGAGCTCTAAATTGCAGTTTACATCATGTAACTTCTCAGTAGTGATCAGTGTTGCTTCATGCAGTCCTTCTCTGGTTTTAATATGTGGCTGGTTTCCTTCTTTTGAAGTGAAGTGGTGTGTTGTGCATCACTTAGCACTGAAATTACATTTTCATCAGGAGTGCAGAGTGAAGAATCTCTTCCAGATTTCATACCCTGCCTGTAAAGGGACACTGTCAGTTTGCCCTGCCTGGAGCTTGTCTAAAACTCTGTTACTGATACACTGCTTGTATATAATTTAAATAACCAAAATGCAGAAGTGCATCCTTTTCTGGTTCACATATTTATGCTACATTTGTGTTTTTCTCAAACTAGGACCCTGATGCCTTAAAGAAGAGTCAAGGTGTTGGCCCAATTAGAAAAGTTTTACTAGTTAAAGAAGATCATGAAGGATTAGGAATTTCAATCACAGTAAGTACTTGCATTTATTTCCCATCCCACAGAAGCAGCAATTTAACTTTGTGGTTGTACTTCTGTAAAACATGTGGATCAGTGAATTGATTGTTAAAACATACCAAAAACCCAATACACAGTACCAGAGCTGTGGTCCTAGGACTTGATAGTTCAATCTGATAGATCAGGAAATGGATAAACTGCTCCCTTTGTAGAACTGATGATTTCAACTTGTGTTTAGGGTAGGGACACCACAGCAGATGAGCCAGTGGTGAATTTCAGGGGTGGTTAAGTCAGCAGAGGAGTTGAAACAATGTCAGAATTGACTTCCAAAGCTTAGCTGTTGTGACTGTAACTCAAATCTCCCAGCTCACAAAAGCTCTATGAATTCTTTGGAACAATGTTTGAAAATCCTGGCTATTACACTTTTATTCTAAATGTGACTTCTGTTTCTTGCAAGTCAGCATGGTGCCTGATAATGGTTTTTTAATGAGGTTTTGATGTTGTGTCATCACCTTGTGTATTATTATCACCTTGTGTATTATTATCACCTTGTGTATTATTTATTGGACGTGGCACTTGGTGCCATGGTCTAGTCATGAGGTCTGTGTTGATAGGTTGGACTTGATGATCCTCGAGGTCGTCTTCCAACCTTAGTTATACTGTGATACTGTGATTTTATGCTTTTATTATTATTCAGAATTGTCTCCTTTCACTCCTTGAGTCTATATTTCAAATGTATCCATTCTTTTCAGTGAGGAAACATAAAGGGGAACATCTCATGTTCTTCTTAAGTGTTCATTTTGTCTGAAGCATATCGAAACAAGCACTTTGAAAGCAACCACCAAAATGTTAGGCTTGAGGTGAGGAGAAAGTTCTTCACAGAAAGAGTAATTGGCCAGTGGAATGTGCTGCCCAGGGAGGTGGTGGAGTCACTATTCCTGGAGGTGTTCAAAAAAGGATTGGATGTGGCACTTGGTTGTGATGAGGTGTTAGGTATTAGGTAATAGAATCATAGAATCAATAAAGTTGGAAAAGACCTCAGAGATCATCAAGTCCAATCTATCACCCAGCACCTCATGACTAACTAAACCATGGCTTCAAGTGCCACGTCCAGACCCCTCTTGAACACCTCCAGGGATGGTGACTCCACCACCTCCCTGGACAGCATATTCCAGTGGCCAATTACTCTTTCTGTGAATAACTTTCTCCTCACCTCGAGGCTAAACCTCTCCTGGCACAGCTTGAGACTGTGTCCTCTTGTTCTGGTGCTGGTTGCCTGGGAGAAGAGACCAATCCCCACTTGTCTACAACTTCAGGTAGTTGTAGAGAGCAAGAAGGTCTGCCCTGAGCCTCCTCTTCTCCAGTCTAAATAACCCCATCTCCCTCGACCTCTCCCTAGCCTCGTTGCCCTTCTCTGGACACGTTGAAGTGTCTCAATATCCTTCTTAAACTGAGGGACCCAGAACTGGACACAGTAATCAAAGTGTGACCTAACCAGTGCTGAGTACAGGGGGAGAATGACCTCCTTGCTCCTGCTGGCCATGCTGTTTCTGATGTGGGCCAGGATGCCAAATAGGTTGGACTTGATTTCTGAGGTCTTTTCCAGCCTGGTTGACCCTGTGATTCTGTAATGCTGTAAGAAGCAATCAGTTAATTAAAATCTACCTTTAAAAAAATTATTAATAAGAAAATACTAAAAATCAACCTTTTAATTTTTTTATTTATTATTATTAATAGGGTGGGAAGGAGCATGGTGTTCCAATACTGATCTCTGAAATCCATCCTGGACAACCTGCTGATCGATGTGGAGGGCTGCACGTTGGTGATGCTATCCTGGCAGTCAACGGAGTTAACCTAAGAGATGCCAAACATAAAGAAGCTGTAACTATTCTTTCCCAGCAGGTCAGTTGGGACTTACTACCAACAGGCAATTTAGGTGCTTCCTGTGTTCTGCCAATTGAATTATCTTGAATTTTCATGTTTTCTGTTAAGCACAGGCTCTTGCTAAACTCCAGTGATTCCTGAAGCTCTATCACCTCACACTTAATCCTCTTACATCTTGCTATTTAGGAAGGAAAATACTGGGCCAGTACTGGTTCAATTAAATCCACTGGCTTGTGATTCTTCACTAAGGCTGGCTGAGATCAGCCTGTCACATTGCCAGAGAAATAATTATTCAGTGGCATATGTTTTATTCATTTATGACTGGACAGCTGCAGCCAAACAATGTTGCTCATATCCTTTGTGGTCCAGACTCTTCCTCCCGCTCTGCTTCCCGTTTTCAGACTGTTAACAAGTGCCCTTGATTGATCAGAAAACCTACTCATCAGAAGTTTAAAATGTCTTGGTACAAAGCTAAGGAATTCAGGTAGCTTTGCTAAATCTTAGCTATAGAACTGCACTTCAGTTAGTAACAACTTCATTCAGATACACTTTACTGTGGTAAAGACACTGGAAATGGTTTTGTGACTTAGCTCATCTCGGTTATCCTGTTAGGGAGCTGTGCAGCTGTAAAGTAAATGTGCAATTTTTTTTGTTGTTGCATTTTAGAGAGGAGAGATTGAATTTGAAGTAGTGTATGTTGCTCCAGAAGTTGATTCAGATGATGAAAACGTCGAATATGAGGATGAGAGCGGACACCGCTATCGTTTGTATCTTGATGAATTGGAAGAAGGTGCAAATCCGAGTTCTAACAGGAAGGATGCCAACGTGGATGTCAAACCCTCACAAGGTAAATCTTCTGAAAACTGTGTTACATGCAGCTTGATTCTGAAGTCTCAAAGTGCAAACCAATTTCACAGTATCACAGTATAACTTAGGTTGGAAAGGACCTTGAGGATCATCGAGTCCAACCTATCAACACAGACCTCATGACTAGACCATGGCACCAAGTGCCACGTCCAGTCCCCTCTTGAACGCCTCCAGGGATGGGGACTCCACCACCTCCCTGGGCAGCCTGTTCCAATGACGAATGACCCACTTGGTGAAGAACTTCCTCCTCACCTTGAGTCTAAACTTCCCCTGGCACAGCTTGAGACTGTGTCCCCTTGTTCTGGTGCTGGTTGCCTGGGAGAAGAGGCCAACCCCTTCCCGGCCATAACCACCTTTCAGGTAGTTGTAGAGGGCAATGAGGTCACCCCTGAGCCTCCTCTTCTCCAGGCTAAACAATCCCAGCTCCATCAGCCTCTCCTCACAGGGCTGTGTTCAAGGCCTCTCCCCAGCCTTGTTGCCCTTCTCTGGACACGTTCAAGTGTTTCGATGTCCTCCTTAAACTGAGGGGCCCAGAACTGGGCACAGTACTCAAGGTGTGGCCTAACCAAAGCAGAGTACAGGGCACAATGACTTCCCTGCTCCTGCTGGCCACACTATTCCTAATGCAGGCTAGGATGCCATTGGCCCTCTTGGCCACCTGGGCACACTGCTGGCTCATATTCAGGCAGCTGTCAATCAGCACCCCCAGGTCCCTCTCTGTTTGGGAGCTCTCAGCCACTCTGACCCCAGCCTGTAGCTCTGCATGGGGTTGCCATAGCCAAATTTATGGACAATGCTGGGTGTGTATTCATTGTAGAATTAATCTACTGCTAATTCAATTAACCTACTAATAGGCTGCTGGCTCTTTTGGTTGGTCCCTCACTTATTGGCCTGGTTTACTTAGATTTAACTAAAATAATTTGTGGGGATTTTTTTTGTGTGATAGCCTTTTAACAGAGGTTGAAATTCAAATTCATTCCAACCATTTCCTGACTCTGGTCTAGAAGTAGTTAATTCCCCTTAACACTTCGTGTTTTGGCTGCTGCTTCTAGAACAAGGAGCAATGGATGTAAGCTGCAGCACAGGAAGTTCTGACTCAACACAAGGGGGAACTTCTTTACTGTAAGGGTCACAGATCACTGGAACAGGCTCCCCAGAGAGGTTGTGGAGTCTCCTTCTGTGGAGACTTTCAAGGCCTGTCTGGATGCATTCCTCTGTGACCTTAGCTAGATTGTATGGTCCTGCTCTGGCAGAGGGGTTGGACTCAATGATCTCTTTGGGTCCCTTCCAACCTCTGACATCCTGTGATCCTGTGATTCTTCAAATACATTTGTTAGATTAGAGAGCTGTGGAAACAGTTTGTGTGATCCTGTGATTCTTCAAATACATTTGTTACATTAGAGAGCTGTGGAAACAGTTAGTGTGATCCTGTGATTCTTCAAATACATTTGTTAGAGAGCTGTAGCAACAGTTTGTGTGATCCTGTGATTCTTCAAATACATGTGTTAGCTCAGAGAGCTGTAGAAACAATTTGTGTTTTGCTGCCACGCAACGTTTCACTAAAAACCTATTAGCTTTTATTTTAGTGGTCAGTTCAGCACACGTTTCAGTTCCTAGCACAAGACTCCCTGCTCTGTCCTTCCCAAGACTGCTTCTCATCCTTAAATTTCCTTTTTAACTTACAGTGTTTGATAAGAAGCCAAGTATTGATGGACATGAAAATGGAGACCTGGGGAATTCCGTCGAAGCTCCGTTAGAAGACACTGCGCCCAAATTAGCCCGTTCTGCCGAGTCCTTAGCCTAAAAACATACAAACAAAGCCCAGTCAACTGGACATATCCCATCTTTGGGAACAATTGATAATCAATATGGACTGCTCCAAGTTGCATATACTAATGTAGGTTGTAAAAGGGTGATTAAATGTCAAAGGGAACTGTATTACTGTTGCCTGGAAAAAAGGCGGTTACCTCAGGGCTTCCTCGCGAGCAATGCTAAATGTGGAAAACTGTCTTTTGCGTGACACACAGTAGTTACCTAACACATGGCATGTGAAATGAGTTTTCTTTTAACAATGAGCACCAAAACATGAGATTTCTAGAAAGGATGACCTCAGTACAATCAACTCTTAGTCTCATTAATGTCCCCGAGGAAGTAGAATAAGATGTGGTCAGCTTCGTTTTGACGCTTTCAAGGGAAACCTGTTGTTCAGTTTGGTGTAAAACAAGCTTTAATTGTAGAAGGATGAGGAGGAGACTTGTACCATTGCAGCCATGAATTTTGTACATGGGACTTTGGACTGTAACTTTTCAAAGAAAGGTGGTGGTTGGCTGTTCCTTATTTTTAATTCTCAGAAGAGTAAAAACCAGAGCAAAGACTTACCAAATTCCAGTTAGGACAGGGGAGTACTTGCTTATTGTGATCCTTCAGCCCATGATCCTTTTATGAGTGAGCTTTTTGGCATTGTTTTAATGAATTCACTGCCAATTGTTCCATTTAAAACTTGCTCCATGAGTAGGATGGGGTTTTAAAAGCAAAACAGTTAACAAAAAATATCCACACTTACGTGGGCCCTTTGGTAGTTTTTCTGAGCATCATCAGCTGAGCATTCATTCTTGAATGGATGTGGTTACTGCTAATGCAGAGTGGTTTTGAGTTGGTGATCATTAGCTTGACTTTATGAAGTGCTGAGTGCTTTTGATGGGTACTAAACATATTCATTTCACATTAAAACAATCTTTCCAGAAGTGAAAGCTGACTGCACAGTACTTTCCAGGAGGTGCTCAGAGTCATACGGTGTCTGGCCCTATCTGCGTTACGTTATGGAAGTCTTATTAGCCTATAATTGTCTTACTGTTGAAACAAAACGTTACTCCTTTTGTAAGAGCAGTGTATCTTTAAAATAGCTTTTTAATTGGTGTGCATCTAAAGGCCCACAGCACGGTTGCAAATGGGAATGCTGAGGATGGTTTCTTGGCTGGTCGCTCATACTCCGTTTGTAGATCTCTCGGTGAAGTGCAGTACTCTCCACATGGTAATCACATTTGTTATTTCAGCATGCAGTGCCAGCTCTCCTGTTTGCTGCCCTGCAGGCTGTTGAACTGTACTGTGAAAAGAGGAGATTATGGACACTGAGAGAGGAACTCACGTGGGGAAACCATCTTTGCAAGAGTCGCTGTGCCGGACGCGCTTACAGAAGGAAGAGAAAAAACCTCAAAGGCCTTTAGAGTAACATCAAGGAATCTTACGTTCTAAATTGTGATGTAGAACACAGTTACTTGTCTCTCCTAGGAGCACTATATATATATATGTTTATAGGGGGGGGGGGAAAAAGCCTAAAAATGTATATACTTTATTCAAAGAATTTTTTTTGTGCTATTTATAAATCCCTTAACTTGGCTGTTCCAGGAGCGTTGTGTGTGTGGTGCGTGTGCGCATGAGCTCCACTTCCTCGGTGGAATAACATTCAGTTGGGTTTTTATATATATATATATATCTCTACTAGTCTCTGTCATGCAGCATCCTGGTGAGGGGGTTTTTAAAATAGTCAAAGCTGTACAGTTTTTCAGCACATGAAAACTAGTATTTAAAAATAAAGCTGTGTGAAGAAGAAACAGGTCCCCAGGCATGTTTCTTTTCCCTGAAGCTTCAGAAACGTTGAGAACACGTTGGCTGCCTGTTAGCAGATGAAGCCGCTGCTGCAACTTTGCATCCAGATTTGTGTTTCCCCCAGTTACTCTGAAACTCTTCTGTGGCCTGCAACGTTCAGTGTCCTCTGTCAGAAAGGATGATTCAGAGCCAAGCAGTCATCTTCTGCTCTTTGAAAATCACTGCCGTATGAAGTCTTGCTGCGGTTGTTGAATCGAAACTCCATCCAGCTAGCCCAGTAGCTTTTTCACAAAGGCATTCAATCTGCCTGTACAGTTTCCCTTTGTTTGAGGGGAAAGGTGAAATCTTTAATTTATTTGGTCTTCCTTCTTGTCTCAGCTTGTTTTCCACTGAAGGCTTTTGAGCAGTTCTAGCCTGAAGTGGAAGAATGTTTCTAGAGCTGTTCCCCTGCCATTCCCTGTCCACCGGTTTCTCATGATGCTGGACTCCTTTTCTTCTGGAAGTTGCTGGAGCCTTTCTCTGCTTTTACCTTGTCTATTTTTAAGCTATTTATGAGATCAACAGAAGGAACAGCTGCTGTACAAATGACTAGGAGAGGAGTAAACAGATCAGGTAGCAGTAAATTATGACCAGATTTCCTTCCTTGCAGTTTTTATAATCTTCGTTTAGAAAGCCCTGACTGAAAGGATTTTGCTCAGGCACTACAGCCTGTCTCCACGTACTCCATACTTCCTTCCAGCTGACTTAACATACTGGTTTATTGTAGTCATACTAAGATGCTTAGAGATTAATACTGAAACTGAGGAGAGTTTTGCAAGTTGGGACTTTCAGATCCAATAGACAAATGTGTGTTCCACCCTTTGCCAGTACCGGGAACTCAGTCCTGCTGATTCCCAGAGGTTGAACGAATTGGGCTTGGGAAAATTTCTGAGGCAAGTCAGTATTCAGACATCATTTTTACCTTTTTTTAAGTGTAAAACAGTTTACTTGTGTGTGAGTGTGTGTATATATATATTTTTACTTAAAAAATAAAATAATATTCTAAAGAGAATTTTGCAATTTTTTGTTTTTTAGTAGATAATTCTTTGCCTATTTCAAATCTTCAGTGAGACAATTGTATTTTAAAGGGGGGACACAGTGTGTGTTGGCATCTGGGACCAATGTTAATTACAAGCATGTAAGTAAAGGAAGGTGCTTTATGGCAATAAATCTAACCCTGATCAAAGGCTGTATGTAGTATTTCCTGTGTAGAAGTGTGTGCTTGGCAGGGGAGAAGGTTTGCCTCTGCCTGTCTGTATCTTAATCCACAATGGTATCAAACACAATTCAGGGAATGGAATGGAATGGAATGGAATGGAATGGAATGGACCAGACCAGACCATGTTGGAAGAGACCTTCAAGATCATCGCGTCCAACCCGTCATCCAACACCACCTAATCAACTAAACCATGCAACCAAGCACCCCATCAAGTCTCCTCCTGAACACCTCCAATGATGGTGACTCCACCACCTCCCTGGGCGTTCCAATGGGAAATCACTCTCTCTGTGTAGAATTTCTTCCTAACATCCAGTCTGAACGTTCCCTGGCACAGCTTGAGTTTGTGTCCTCTTGTTCTGGTGCTGGTTGCCTGGGAGAAGAGACCAGCCCCTGCCTGGCTACAACCTCCCTTCAGGTAGTTGTAGACAGCAATAAGGTCCCCCCTGACCCTCCTCTTCTCCAGGCTAAGCAACCCCAGCTCCCTCAGCCTCTCCTCTTAGGGCTTGTGTTCCAAACCCCTCCCCAGCTTTGTTGCCCTTCTCTGGACACCTTCCAGCAAGTCAACCTCCTTCCTAAACTGAGGGGCCCAGAACTGGACACAGGACTCAAGGTGTGGCCTAACCAGTGCAGTGTACAGGGGCAGAATGACCTCCCTGCTCCTGTTGTTATCTGTCCAAACATTATTGCCTCACAGATTGCTCTCATTTCTCTCATTTCTTATTTCAGCAGGCAGAGCATTTTGCAACAAATGTATACATCCAGCTAAACTGAATAGAAGATATTTTTATTAGCCTCTAAATAAATACTCTCTTCTGCCTTGCAGTGATTTCTGCACCTAATTCAGACTGGTATTTAATTTTCTTCTGGTGTTACATGAAATACAGACCCCTAACCTCATGTGTGTGTGATCTGGTAAGCATGTAGTCCACACCCAGCCCAAAAGCTGGAACTACCTCACCTGAAGTTTGACACCAACTCAACCTTGGCCAGCAATGGTTAACAATGAATTGTGTTTTAAAAAAGACAGAGGTAGAGGATGTGTCTCAGGTTTCACTGAGGTGCTTTTTATGATGAATGTTCTTCAATAAAAGGGGAGGGGGGAAATATTTGCATTGTCTGGCTTTATAATAATACCATAAATACTCTGAAGCTTTTGGTTAAGGAGGGCTATAAAGTCCCAGGCCTGTCAAAGGATTAAGTCACAGAATCAACCAGGTTGGAAAAGACCTTTGAAATCATCAAGTCTAACCTATCACCCAACACTATCTAATCAGCTAAACCATGGCACTAAGTGCCTTGTTCAGATCTTCCCCTACTCAAATTTGGATCTGCTGCCCATGTACTAGGACCATAGAACTGCTCATGGTAGACCAGTGCAGTTCTCCTGGAAGAACTCTCTTCTTTACTGTTCTTTGTACCTAAACCATGGCACTAAGTGCCTCATCCAGTCTCTTTTTTTAAACACTTCCAGTGATGGTGACTCCACCATTTCCCTGGGCAGCACATTCCAATGGCTCTCTCTGTGAAGAACTTCCTAACCTCCAGCCTAAACCTCCCCTGGCACAGCTTGAGACTGTGTCCTCTTGTTCTGGTGCTGGTTGCCTGGGAGAAGAGACCAACCCCCACCTGGCTACAACCTCCCTTCAGGTAGTTGTAGATGGCAATAAGTCATTTGAGTACAATTGTGGAAACTGCTTTTTTTTGGAGGGGTTTATTTCCCATGTACTGGGAATAATAAACCACATTCTGGGTTTTCCACTGAAGTTACAAACCATATCTTTAAGTCAGATATTTTTTAGTCCTGATATTAAACCTTGTTGAGATTGTCTCCTTTTTTTATGCCTTAAAACACATATTTAAATGTTTTAATGATTTCTCATCTATACTTGAGTGGTCCTCTTGCCCTAAAGGACCAAGTTCATCTGGATGAACAGAAAGTTCAAGTGAAAGGTAGTGGAATGGTGCCTGTGGTTGTGCAATTATGGTAGTACTTAAGGATTTATTGAGAATGTGCATAGAAAGTAGCAGGAGCTGTCTTAATGGACAAGGCTGAGTCATGCTGGATGGCAAAATGTGTAATGCACACTTGGGGAGGGCTAGAGCTGCAAGTACTTATTTAGCTCTAACATTTGTAGAAGGGTTCAGACATGGGTAACTTCAGCACATCAAAGGAAGAGGGAAAGGAGAGAAAACTTACACTTGAGCTGTCATAAAACAAGCAGAGGGTTAGAGGCAGCTGTGAATGAAGATATAGAATAGAATAGAATAGAATAGAATAGAATAGAATAGAATAGAATAGAATAGAATAGAATAGAATAGAATAGACCAGACCAGGTTGGAAGAGACCTTTGAGATCATCAAGTCCAACCTATCACCCAACACTATCTAATCAAGCACCCCATCCAGTCTCTTCCTAAACACCCCCAGTAATGGTGACTCCACCACCTCCCTGGGCAGCACATTCCAATGGCCAATCATTCTTTCTGTGAAGAACTTCTCCTGGTGCAGCTTGTGACTGTGTCCTCTTGTTCTGGTGCTGGTTGCCTGGGAGAAGAGACCAGCCTCTGCCTGTCTACAACCTCCCTCATCAATGTCCCTCATCAAGTGTTCTTGCACAGTGTATTTCTTCAGCTTTTCTCTTTGAAATGCCAAAGCACTACTGAACTGCAGCCCAAACCATCTCCCCAGCTTCCCCTCTTCCAGTTGTGAGGCTGTTGACTCCCTGTTTCTTGGTTCTCAATGACTGGGTCTCACACCTCAACTACATCCCTGGGCAACCTATTCCAGTGTTCCAGCACTCTCATGGTAAAGAACTTGTTCCTAACATCCAATCTAAATTTACACTTCTCTCATTTTAAACCATTGCCCCTCATCCAATCACTGCAGGCCCTTCTAAACAGTCCCTCTGCAGCCTTCTTGTAGCCCTCTTCAGGTACTAGAAGGCTGCTATTAGGTCTTGCCAGAGCCTTCTCTTCTCCAGGCTGAACAACCCCAGCTCCCTCAGCCTGTCCTCAAAGCAGAGGTGCTGCAGCCTCCTGATCATTTTTATGGCCTTCCTCTGGACCTGCTCTACCAGCTCCATGTCTTTCCTATGTTAAGGGTCCCAGAGATGGATGCAGTACTCCAGGTGAGCAAGACTCCAGAGCAGAACGGCAGCATCACCTCCCTCAGCTTGCTGGCCATACGTCTTTTGATACAGCCTAGGATGCCGTTGGCTGTCTGGGCTGCAAACACACATTGTTGTCTCCTGTCCAGCTTCTCATTCACCAGCACCCCCAAATCCTTTCTGCAGGGCTGCTCTTTATTTTGTAGAGAGCCTGTATTGATATCTAGGATTGCCTCAGGTGCAGGACCTTACACTTTGCCTGATTGAACCTTTCTGGTTGTGTGGCAAGTGCCCTTTGGGCTGTCTCAGTGTTACACTGTTTTCAACGCCAGAAATGGTCTGTTGTTTAGTGATTGCAATTAGCGATTAGGATCCTGACGTTTTTAACGCCAAGTATTCGCATTTGTAGTCAGTGCCAAGAGGGGGCAGCAGCTGCCTTCAAATCCTCAGCGTTCAGGCGACGTGGAGACAACAGAAGCTGCTGTTCTGTGGGTTGGTTGTTAGGAGGGGGTTGAATTTAACAATTAAAAGGAAAAAAAGCCCCTTTATTCTTGAGAACTACTTCCTGGAACATGCATTCTCAAACCACAAACGTCCAGAGTACTTCATATCCTGTAGCAAGTACTTTGCAAGTGCCAGATCTCCCAGTAAAAATTGTCCTATCAACGTTAGACAGATGCACAAGCACGCAAGAACACATATGGAGACACCTCTAATTTCATGTAGCTCTGGATTCTGGAATTGTCAAAAAAGACTTCAATATCCCACATCAATTGCTTTACAAATGAGTGCTCTGCTCTCAGAATCACAGAATCACCAAGGCTGGAAAAGACCTCAGGGATCATCAAGTCCAAACTGTCGCCACAGACCTCATGACTAAACCATGGCACCAAGTGCCACATCCAATCCCCTCTTGAACACCTCCAGGGATGGGGACTCCACCACCTCCCTGGGCAGCACATTCCAATGGCTAACAACTCACTCAGTGAAGAACTTTCTCCTCACCTCCAGCCTAAACTTCCCCTGGCGCAGCTTGAGACTGTGTCCTCTTGTTCTGCTGCTGGTTGCTCACATCCCAGCAGTGACATTTGTTATCTTTGTTTGTGGGTGGGTGAAGTCATTCCAAAAGAAAAGGACCAAATGCACTGATAACAAATGAAATGAAGTACTGGGGAGGTTTGTAAACACCCCCTGCCTGCGCTGTGGCAGTGCCCTTCAGTCATGGTTGGCAACCAGCCTGGTCACATTCCTGAGATCTTTGCTTTTCATACCAATCTGTAGCAAGGAGAAGTGGAAAAAAAAGAGGAGATGATGATGTCCAGAGAAGGGCCACGAGGATCCTTAGAGGGCTGGAGCACCTCTCCCATGAGGACAGACTGAGAGAGTTGGGGCTGTTCAGTCTGGAGAAGAGAAGGCTCTGAGAAGACTTAATTGTGGCCTTCCAGTATCTGAAGGGGGCCTACAAGAAGGCTGGGGAGGGACTTTTCAGGGTGTCAGGGAGTGATAGGATTAGGGGCAATGGAAAAAAAATAGAAATGGGTAGATTCAGACTGGATGTTAGGAAGAAGTTCTTCCCCATGAGGGTGGTGAGACACTGGAACAGGTTGCCCAGGGAGGTGGTGGAAGCCTCATCCCTGGAGGTTTGGAAGGCCAGGCTGGATGTGGCTGTCAGCAACCTGATCTAGTGTGAGGTGTCCCTGCCCATGGCAGGGGGTTTGGAACTAGATGATCCTTGTGGTCCCTTCCAACCCTAACAATTCCATGATTCTATGATTATGTTTTCCTCTGGTGTGGTTTCAGACTGAAGCTTCTTAGAGGAAAGAGGAAGGTCAGTTCACATTGACCCACCAGCATCTTTTCTCCCTAACTTTTGGTTCCCAAGGACACCAAATGATAGTGCAGCCTCCAGACGTTGTTGTTGTTGGCCAGACCATCAGTGACCTTGTCAGCAAAGTGTTCTGTGGCATAAAATATTTATGTCCTCAGTGCTACTCCTCGTACAGTGATGTGACTGCAGCTATAAACGGGGGCAGATGGAGTGTGACATCATCTGCCAAAAAGTTACCTACATCAATGAAATGCTTACCCTAAAAGGGTGTCTTTTATGAATGCCACCTGCCAGGCATTTGTAAGCTTGTGGAAAAGTTCTTGCAGCCTTGTTACTGAAAGCGTGGCTCGCCTTGTGTCAGAAGAAGAGATTTGTGCTGCCCTTTATGACGAGCTGCTGAAAGTTCTTGGATATCTGTGGGAAAGAAGTTGCATGGGCTGTCCACAGTCTTTCCTCATCCATGCATGACTGCAGCTTTTCCACAGAACAGGCATGCTTTATCCAGGTCACCTTCTTCAAATTTTATAGAACTGTCTGTCAGAACAGATGGTGTCACTTAAGGATAAAAAGCTTAGCCATAGATGTGAGGAAAAGCTGCCTCCTGAAGTGAGGTCTGCTAGCTCATCTGAGTCTTTATCACCCCTGTCTTCTTTCCCTGCACCACAGAGGACTTTTCACAGCTTTGCCGTTGGTGTGCTTGGAAATCTTTTAGTTTTGGGGTGGGCTTGATTTTGTTGCTACAGCTCTGGACAAGTGGCAGCATAGCTGTCTGCCTTGGTTTACTGATCTGTGACACGATTGCCTGGGCCACAGAAATTAAGCTGTGTAAGATATGTTTGTAAAGGCTGAAGCTTCTTGAACATGCTGAAGGCATTGTAACTTGCATTGCTGAAGGCTGATGTAACTTTCTGTCTTCCTGCAGTCTCTTTCTCCCCTCTCTTGTAGCAAGCATCACCAGCTTCTCTGCTAGCTGCCACTGCTCATGGAGGACTTCTGGTAAGCTCCTTGTCGTGAGTCAGGCTTCAGCCATTGCTGTATGTTTCTGCATTGTTTGTACTCAGCACTGGTCAGGCTAAACCTTGAGTCCTGTGTCCAGTTCTGGGCCCCTCAGTTTAGGAAAGATGTTGACTTGCTGAACATGTCCAGAGAAGGACAACAAAGCTGGGGAGGGGTTTGGAGCACAGCCCTATGAGGAGAGGCTGAGGGAGCTGGGGTTGCTTAGCCTGGAGAAGAGGAGGCTCAGAGGAGACCTTCTTGCTGTCTACAACTCCCTGAAAGGAGGTTGTAGCCAGGTGGGGGTTGGTCTCTTCTCCAGGCAACCAGCACCAGAACAAGAGGACACAGTTTCAAGCTATGCCAGGGGAAGTTCAGACTGGATGTTAGGAAGAAGTTCTTCATAGAGAGAGTAATTGGCCATTGGAATGTGCTGCCCGGGGAGGTGGTGGAGTCACCATCACTGGAGGTGTTTAGGAAGAGACTGGTTGGGGTGCTTGGTGCCATGGTTTAGTTGATTAGATGGTGTTGGATGATAGGTTGGACTCAGTGATATCAAAGGTCTTTTCCAACCTGGTCTGGTCATCTATTCTATTCTATTCTATTCTATTCTATTCTATTCTATTCTATTCTATTCTATTCTATTCTATTCTGTTCTGTTCTGTTCTGTTCTGTTCTGTTCTGCTCTAATGTTCTGTTTCTTTTAAGCCTGGGATTTGGGCATTACTTTTTTGCCTGCCTTCATTCTGCTAGGTGACCAGCACATGTTTTGAAGTCTGCTCTTCTCTGCTGTCAGCTGATCTGGCTGAGAGAATGTCACAGATTTCAAATAATTTGTTATACTGTTAAGTGTCCTCACTCCTTTTAGTAGTTCAAACTCACAGGAGGAAATGCTGAGTATCCAGGGGATACTATTCCTTTTCAGGTGAGCAGACAATGCAGGTCATCAAGTGAAGCTTTTCCAGGAAGGGCTGTTAAAAATTTGGTGTCTCCTGGAAAAATGTAGATTCCTGAGGTCAGTTCAGTGTGGTTAACCAGGACACAGAAGTCTTAGTAGCAACATTATGCCACATGTATAGGCTTTTAATTTTTGCTGTGCTGAAAAATGATCTTTAATTTGTCTTCTTCCTGGACTTCTGTTTTTAATACCTGTGACTGCATAAAAACAAACAGGATGATAAACTCTTGGATGTTCGTGTGGCAGCTCAGCAGCTGTGTTGCAAAAGTGGCTGAATAAATAATGAATTAAGTCAGCCCAGGACCGGGGGTTACTGAGTAACTTCTGCACACTAGAGATTGCAAATGTTTTTCAGGGCATGCAGACACATAGTGTGGGGGCAAACCTAAACAAATACAGCGGGGTTGGAATTAAAAAGCCTCCAAATTCTCATGCCCAGACTATACAAGATAGCACAGAATGTCAGATGCTGGGTGTCCTCCTTATCACGGATAACATGAATTTTCCCCAACTAAGGATGTCTTCCTCCTTGTCTTTATCTATTTTAGAAAGACTTTATCTGACCCCTTCTCACATGTCCTTTATGGATGGGAGGACTGTACCAGGGGGGCTTCAAAAAAAGAAGCCCTCAGGAGAGGCTTCTATTTTAAGTTGGAAAGTGATTGTACAGGACTGGCACCTTCCCTTTGATAAGCACATTCCTTGGAGCTTACTCAGTCTTCAGTAATTCTTCAGTGTTGCTGCTGCTTCTTCATAACAATGTTAGTCTCATTATCAGGACTGACTAACTAACCTTGTTACCACGGCTCTGGCAGGGTAATTTGCAGTATAGGTATCAACCACAGTGAGTTTGAAACAGTAAATTCTGCTTTTATTTACCTGGTGCTGTTCTGTTACAGCAGAGGCTAGAGGTCAGTACAAGCTTACATCACTGGAAGGAAAAGGGCAGTGTAGGATTTTCATTATGGAAAATAGCAAGGAGAAAAGGAATGCAACAACACAACCTTGTCGTTCCTGTCATCCAGACTGATTACAGAATCACACAATTAACTAGGATGGAAAAGACCTTCAAGATCATCAAGTCCAAACTATCACCCAACACCACCTAATCAACTAAACCATGGCACTAAATGCCGCATCCAGTCTCTTCCTAAATACCTTCACTGATGGTGACTCCACCACCTCCCTGGGTAGCTCTTCCAAGGGCCAATCTCTCTGTGAAGAATTTCTTCCTAACATCCAGCCTAAACTGCAAAATTGTTTTAGAATCATGGAATTGTTGGGGTTGGAGGGGAACTCAAGGATCATCTTCCAACCCCCCCTGCCATGGGCAGGGACATCTCACACTAAATCAGGTTGCCCAGAGCCACATCCTTAGCAACCCCTAGGGATGAGGCTTCCACCACCTCCCTGAGCAAACTGTTCCAGTGTCTCACCACCCTCATGGTGAAGAACTTCTTCCTAACATCCAATCTGACTCTACCCTTTCCTATTTTTTTCCCCTTTCCCCTAGTCCTATCACTCCCTGACACCTTCAAAGTCCCTCCCTCACCTGCCCTATTTTCCCCCTTTTCCCCCTTAAACTCAGAGCACCTGGGGTCTTTTGGAGTCTCCTCCCACCCCAGGTGTGGCCACTTTATCCTCCCCACCCACTCCCCTTTATAATCAGCCCCAGGAAAGGCAGAAGCCCCAAGCTGAGCCCATCTGGGCTGAGGATCCTCCTCTCATCGCTGGTGAGTGCCCATGGTGCACACTGGGTGATGGTGGTGGTGACAACAAAGGCCGGGGGGCCTGGTGGCCCCCCGGTCAGGTAGGAATAGGACCAAATCTGAAAGAAGCTTGTATTAAAAACTCAAATCTTCTTGGGGTTAGCCACACCAGTAATGCAGCCAATCCATGAGATTCCTCACCAGAAGTTGCCTGTTGGATGTAAAGATTCTGGCAGGTGCCACAGGAGGGCTAATATGTGATGGCAAAACTCTGTAAACTGCAAGAAACAGCAAACTACCCTCCACAGGAGAGGGGAAAAACAGAAGTGCCTGTATTGAGTGTTAGAAAGGTACTTGACAGAGCAAATAAGAATCCACAGTCTGTTTCACAACCTAAGCAGGTGAGAACAAAGAGCATTTGTGGGCTTGCTGTGGTGTGGAATTTTTGTTGTGCTTGTTTGGTTGGTTGAGTTTTGGTTTGGGGTTTTTTGGGGTGTTTAGGTGAGGTTTTTATCTTATTCTTCAAATGTAAAGCACCATCTGGCAGTGCATGCTAAGCTGGCCTGCTTGGATTCCAGCTGCAGGTAGTGTACACCATCTTTTACGCTTTCTTACCTCAAGAGGCTGCTCCTTCAATTCCTGGTAAGGCATATGTGTGGTTCCAGTGTGTGACCCTGTTCCTGGCAGTCAGAGGCTTGCTGTCACCTACAGCTGGGGCGGGCAGGCCCTCAGTGATATGATCAGTTAATATTTAACCTTCCTGTGAACTCTGGCTTGTTTTTCCTGCTCCAGCCTACTGGGAGTGCCTGCTCAGGAAAGAAGCTCAGCATGGAAATGCTCCTGAAAGTGTGCACTGACCAGAGAGAATCAGACCCTGCTCTTGCACAGTCAGTCTCTAGAGATGCTGGGAAGGAGAACAGAATAAACCAGGTTGGAAGACACCTTCAAGATCGTGTCCAACCTATCATCCAACACACCTAATCAACTAAACCATGCAACCAAGCACCCTATCAAGTCTCCTCCTACACACCTTCAATGATGGCGACTCCACTACCTCCCCAGGCCGCCCATTCTAATGGCCAATCACTCTCTCTGTGTAGAATTTCTTCCCAACCTCCAGCCTAAATCTCCCCTGGCACAGCTTGAGACTGTGTCCTCTGGTGCTGGTTGCCTGGGTGAAGAGACTAACCTCTACCTGTCTGCAACCTCCTTTCAGGTAGAGAGCAATAAGGTCTCCCCTGAGCCTCCTCTTTTGCAAGCTAAGCAACCCCAGCTCCCTCACTCTCCCCTCACAGGGCTTGTTCCAAACCCCTCACCAACTCTGTATGCAGAGCTAACACAGCCCTTAGCATGTGGATGTCTCCAAAGGGTGCATCCTCTAACCTGCACTGTGGAAGGATGGTTTTTAAATATGTAGTGGTTGGTAAAGCAGCCTGTGTTATACCTGTTACTGGTTTTGAGGGTGAGACCAGGCTGCCATCAAAGGAGGGGCGTGAGGATGAGTCTCTACCACTGGGAAGAGTCAAGCAGTCCCCTTTCCCTCCTACAGCAGGGGTTTGGTATCTCCACTACCCCCAGTACAGAGACACTACACAGGTAGAAAGTACCCTTGAGTAGCTGCTGCTAGGGTCACTGAAAACTTCTTGTTTCCTGCCCAAGGTGGAGAGGCTGAAGACTTATGTTCCCCCCACTCAGCAGTCACTCAGACGTGAACCATGAAGCACCATGGCAGTGACTGGGAGTGATTCCCGAGCTGCTGCACTCTGGCAGCACCAAGCCACTGACACAAGGATAAAGGAAAAGTTTGGGGATTTATTTTAAGCCATCTTTTTGCAGTTTTGCAGGGTTTCTTTGAGGCTGGGAAGGGTGAAAACAAGGTGCAAATTGAGACCTAACTTTTCATTGGGCTAACCTCAGCTGTGTTGAGGGGCGTGCATGGCAGCAGAAATGGGCACACGCTACCAAAACTCCTTTGACACTTGTAGCATACTGCAGATGGAGTGCTGGAGGCATGTGAAAAGATTATCATAAAACAAGCAGTGTCATCTGCTGCCTGACCCTGCTGCATTATCTAGGTGCCTCATTAGGTGGGGAGCAGCCCTGATTACTGCTTGTTTGTAAAGTGACAAGTCAGGCTAATGAGCTGCGTGGGTGGAGTATTGGTTTCAGGCTCATCAGGAGGGCATCCTCATCCTTCCCTCAATTATATGCATCCAGCAGCAGGGCTGGGCACAGACGTTTGCTCGTGGGTGCCGCTTCTCCAGAGCTTATGGCCAGGCTAAATGGGGCACCGAGAGAAGCTTTTTATAGCCTGTCACACCAGGACCATGCATCGCAACAGCACAACTGGCACTTTTGCAGGGTGTAAGGAGCTCTTCTTTCTCACCCTGCCAGATATGTGACGAGAGTGGGCGTGCAGCGATGATCAAGTCACCGAGCGAAGCAGCAGAGCTGTGTGACTGATTTACAAATCCCAGTGTTCTTTATTTACACAGACATGTAAACAACAGAAGGTAAACAACACCGCCCGGCTCGGTCTAACAAACAGGCTGCTGCTGTTTCACTTCAGGACCTGAGGTGTTTTAGACATTTCACAGAAACTGTATTGACAGCAAACACAGGCAGGCTACGAGGTTACCTTGACTCTCTCTCTTCTCTGCACAGGAATCACATGCATAGTGTGCAGCACGAGGGACTGGTACCACTGAGGCCACAAAGCAAGCAGATGCAGCAAAGGACCCATACAGAGCTTGGCTATGGCTGGGGTTGGAAACACTTGTGAGCAGTATCACTGCAACTGGTCTGTACTCTGGCATCACTTTACATCCAAGGATCACAGAATGGTTTGGGTTGGAAGGGACCTTAAACCTCTTCTGGTTCCAACCCCTCCTGCCATGGGCAGGGACAGCTCCTACTCGACCAGGTTCCTCAAGGCCTCTAAAAGCACTTTGCAAACCGACTATGAATCCTCATTTGCATCCTTTGCAAATCACCTCCCATTTACACCCAAGGAAAGGGAGGGCCTTTAGCTAGTGGCTTTCCCTGAGCTCAGGTTTTCCTGGTCTCTTCTCACAACCTTGTACAATAAATATAGCACCATTCTTCCTTCCCAAAAGTGTATCACAGCTTAGGACAAGCTTTTGAGTTCAAAGTGATGCTCTGAGCAGCGCAGGTGGAAGGGCAGCGCGCAGTCCCAGTTGAGACCAGATGTTGTTTTGCTTCAGCTGGAAGGGGAACCAGCTGCTGTGCAATCCATTGCACCCATCCCCGCGGAAGTATGTCCAAGAACAGACTGAAGGGTAACATTAGCTGCAAAAGACAAACTGTTTGAAAACAACTGTGCTGATCTGCTGCCTTGCAAGGTTGACTGCAACAGTGAGCCATACACAGACTGTGTTTCATGTAGCCAAAATATTTCAAATAGAATTGTTACACTACAGTTGTAAGACAGAAAAATACCTACTGGAGACAGGAAGAGTTCAGGAAGTTTGCTGCTTTGTGCCAAGGAACAAATTTCCTTGTAGTTGAGCAGCAAAAGCATCAGCCAGGGCTTGAATGAGATTTAATTCTCAGCTGTAAATTCTCATTTTGGTTCCACACATGCTTCCTGGAGAACAGAAAAGCTGAACTGAGAGGTGTTGGGTTTGATGCTTGGTTGTTTTGTTTGTATTGCAGAGTGATCACTGTGGTTTGAACCCAAAACTGGTTTCAGCCTTTCTACCCATTTCTAACATGGGTAGCAAGTTAGGCTCAGCTCATATGCTAGATCAAATTCAAGCATGTAAGAACTGCTGCTAAAAAAGCAGTCAGAAAAGTGGTTTTTTTGAGCACAGTATTTGGATGCTCAGCTGCCTTTTCTTGTGCACATTATGCTTCAAGTAGTTTTACTTCTGCTCTCCCAGTAAGAACTACAGTGATGCCCTGTCTTGAGTCATCGTAGGAAAGGAGATGAATCACAATTCTCGAATACTCTGTTTACAGCTGCCAGCACAACAGTAGGTAAAACAAAGATGGAGAGAGAGGCAGGCCTGGTTGTCTTAAATAGGCATTTCTGCAATCCTTTCAATCTTCCAGGTGAAAAAGGAAACTTAAGAAATTCTCCTTAAATAAAAGCTATGTACAAATTGCACACATTGCAAGTGGAGCACTGAGATCAGTTACAGCAAATAAGATGTACAGTCTTCACTGATAACATCTCTCTTGCTATAAACAGTGATAAACAGCATATGCTTTCTTCAGATGTCAGAACCCAGCAAGACTGAAATATTATGTACACAGGGCTTGTTTGCCTTCTGCCTCCCACAGCAGAGTCCCTCCAAACTCCGCTTCCCGCTTCAGAAGGCGGTGCGGTGCCGCTCCTGCGCACCAGGTCTCTCCGGCTGGGCACATCACAAGAGAGCTGTCATTGCTGTCTGGCTTATGGGCTTTAGGCAGTCTCTGGGTGTTGAGTAGCCCTCGCTCCCCAGGCCGTTGGGCTGGGGTTTCTGGTAGTCCGTGCTGTAGCTGATGGAGGTCAGGACACCGTTGGCTTTGGGTTTGTCGTAGTTCAGGACACTCTGGGGTGTCTGATAGTCTCCGTTCCTGGTGTCGGTCGTAGCTGAAGCAGAGAAGCTGCCAGCGGGGAGGGAGTGTTTCTGAGACGAGGCCACGGGTACGTTGTAGCCGTTCTCAGAGGGGAAGTTGTTTTCTCTTGCCGTGTGCCGCTCGATGATGGGGGTGGCGTATTCAGGCTCTTGGCTGGCCAGGGGCAGAGCATACTCGTGTCGGTTACCTCTGTGTGGACAGTGATAGTGATTTTCAAACTCTAAACTCCCTCTTCTTCCCTCATCTTTTGCATCCATGGGTCGAAAAGTGGATCCTTTCCGTGTTACTGTCCCAGTCCCAATCATGAGAGGCTGCTGATAATCTAAAAGGAAGCAAGAACTGCTCAATAAGGCATAGACTGGTTATTTTGTGTGTCTAACACTTATGCATGGACAAGTATTTTGTGGTAAGAAATGCCTGTTATTCTATCAAACACATGGTTATCAGGAATGTGAGGAAACCCTTCCCCAAAGCATGTCCTATAACTTCCCTGAGCAAGCAAGTCTTGCAGAACATGGCAGAAGCTCTTCCATGGAGGAGTTCCAACCTGCCTCCCCTTTTCCTGCTCCCTCCTTCCCCTTCCCTCCTGCCCACCCAAGTAAATTCACATCATTTCTGCAGTATACTCAAAAGCCCTAAAAAAAAAAACCAAACAAGAAGCCAACAATATATTAGCAGCAAACTGGACAAAGGATGTTGCATGAAGATACACAAATGAGAGGTTCTGAACACCGAGTGTTCCACTTTTGGAATAATTAAAATGCCTGGAGGATTCTTAGCGAGCCGACCAAGCGCTGGCTTTATTTAAAAGGCATTTTGCAGTAGCTGAGTGACAAGAAGGATGGAGCTAGGCAGAACGGCAGCCAAGAGAGTCAAAGGAAGTGTGAAACATGCTAAGCCAGCTCAGCACTGCTGCGGGAGTGTGAGGGGAGAAAAGTCCTGGAGGAGAGGTGGGCCCAGTGCCGCCAGAGGAACCAGGCGGTCGCCCTGGTCAAGGCGGACAGCAGGGATAGAGCTGGGGATGGGCAAACAGCCTGAAGAGGAGCAAGAAGAGAGATGGAGAGAGCATGGCCTCCACAAGCGCCTGTTTGCACCTCTAGTTGAGGCAGATGCCAGGCTGCCATATGAGATCAGGACTAAAAAAGGGGTTTCAGAAAATCCAGTGAAGCTATTATGAGAAAATTCACCGTTGTAGCTTTCTCGCTTTGGTGCTGGTGACAATCTCTCATGGATGCAGAGGGTGGCCTGAACAGCTCTGGTAAGTGACACTGCTAAAGTATCATGTTTTGAGGCAGGCGTGAAGAAGGGAGTGCAGTTTCTGTTCTGGCACCGTGGCTCATCTGACATGAGCGTCAAATTGGATCCCATATGTCCTGTGAATCTTTTTGGCAGCTCCTGGCTATGTCCCAAACTTCAGCATGTAGGGTGAGGGTGTGATGATACTTCACTAACTAAGTGGTGCAGCTCTCCCTGGCACCACTGCTGCCATCCCCAGCAATTTCCCTCGCTCAGGATGAAGCATCTCCACTTGCTCCTTTGAGAACTGGCAGGCAGCCGGGGACTCGAAGGGAGGGAATTTCATGTGGCATATCAAGCTCTATGCAAGTTGCATACCCTCTGCAGTTAAATTATTAAATGGCACATTTCTGGGCTGCATTCACATGTTTATGTTTACCATTTTTAAGGAGACTGTAGGTGAAATGCTGAGGCTGAGGAGCTGCCTGGCCAGGCTAGGAGTTAAGACACAAATGTGGCAGGAGGAGAGGATGGAGAGAGCAAAGGCTCCCCAGACACGGCCCAAGGAGCCTGACAACCCTGCTTGTGAGCAAACTTTATCCCATTCCTTCATGAAATGAAGCTGCTTTATAGACCTCTGTGTATTTATACTGAAAACTTCTGCAAAGGATTGAAACCATCCTTGAAAGATATCCAAGGTAGCACCATATGGAATTACAGGAACCATCCATTTGTTTTTTAAATGTATTTCTCTGCCAAACACATTGGAGAAATTTGAAGGAATTGCTAGGGTCTGGAGGCTGGAAACAGCAAATTAATCCTTCTGGAAGATTGCTGCTCACTGAGCCCATGAGATGGTTGGTCTCATTGGCCTTTCCAGACAGTACATCTTACCCTGCCTAGTTCAGTCTAAATATCCCCCCCCAGGATTCAAGTAGTACTGAGGTGGGAATTTGCTCCATCCAACCAGTGACCTGGAGCTGAACTGGCACAGAAGAAAAGCACTGTGGTTGTGTGTTGTTGTTGTTTTCATTCTTTCTCATCTACCTGCTTCCACTTGGAGGGTCTCATCTCCAAAATAGGGAAAAGCTACACAGGGATCTCAGCACAGCTTCCAGAGGGGCATGAAATCCCCCCACAAGCCAAGCAATTTCTTTCTGTGCTTAGCAGCAAGGGGCAATACATTTTGTTCCATTTCTAGAGACTTTTGTGTTTAAATTGAAATGAATAAAATCAGCCAGCAAATGCAAACTGTCCTGTCCTAGGCACATTTTTGTACTGCATCCATGCCTGAATGCCTTCCCTGGTTACCTTCAGCTGTAACAATGTGAGAATCAGGAAATCTTTCCCAACAACTCCAAGAACAAAAATTCTGAGTCTCTTCCCCACTAATATATTTACCTGCTTCACTATAAATAGAATAGAATTAACCAGGTTGAAGAGACCTTTGAGATCATAGAGTCCAACCCATCATCCAACACTAATTAACTAAACCATGGCACCAAGCGCCCCATCCAGTCTCTTCCTAAACACTTCCAGTGATGGTGACTCCACCACCTCCCTGGGCAGCACATTCCAATGGCCAATCTCTCTCTCTGGGAAGAACTTCTTCCTAACATCCAGCCTAAACCTTCCCTGGTGCAGCTTGAGACTGTGTCCTCTTGTTCTGGTGCTGGTTGCCTGGGAGAAGAGACCGATTCCCCACTTGTCTACAACCTCTCTTCAGGTAGTTGTAGAGAGCAATAAGGTCTGCCCTGAGCCTCCTCTTCTCCAGGCTAAGCAACCCCAGCTCCCTCAGCCTCTCCTCACAGGGCTGTGCTCCAAACCCCTCCTCAGCTTTGTTGCCCTTCTCTGGACATGTTTCAGCAAGTCAACATCTTTCCTAAATTGAGGGGCCCAGAACTGCACAGAGGACTCAAGCTGTGGCCTAATCTTGCTTCTGAGCCTCCACTTGCATGAGAGCTGGAGCTTGTAACATGAATGCTTCAGCCCTCCCCCAGTTAGTTAGCTGCTCTGTATGCAGAGCAAAATGAGTGCATTGCAGGGGGAGGAATTGTTACCTGCCATGTCACTGGTGACGAGGTCTAGTTTTTGTGGTGTCTCCTTCTCATTATTATAGCTGATGGTGAATTCAGTTGACTGATGCCTGGTGAAAGGCTGCTTGATTTGTTTCCAACAACCTATGATAAAGAAATAAAAATAGGTCTATCAGCAAGTTAAATGCCTAGAATCTGAAGGCTTATCAGAAAGTTTAATTTCTGGTGCACTCCCTGCTGTCAATATATTCAAGCAGTTAAAAAAGCAAGACTAAAATGGACTGTTTGTTACAAGGCAAAAAAAAGCCCCCTACATTTGGAGGGTGAAAGGGAAAAAGTGAATCATCAGCTGGAATTTCCAAGTGAAAATGAAACTTTAGAGGATTTTCTTGGCAAGAAGGGCTCAAACTCTGTAGGTGCCTGCACTACTGGCTTAAAGTACCTCAGTAGAATACCAGCTTTAAATCAATTACATATTTTTGCCATGCCTTATCTGGCAAAAATAATGCTTCAAATGGCTTTTTTTTCCCCCCCTGTTTGTTTGTTTTTAGTAGGCTGACATGGCTTCCATGTTTTTGATATCTGAGCATCTGCTCTCATCAATTAATTTGTTCTCACAACACCCTTGAGACAGAAAAGAGAAAAAAACCCAGTGTCAGGCATTTGGCAGGAACCTGCAACAGGAGGTGTGTGGAGAGGTGGCTTTGACTCCAAGTACCAAGCCTGAGTCACAGGGGCTTAGGAGCTTGATTTGTGAAGCACACACACACAACAAATGAACTGACTGGGTATGAGGCTATCTCCAATTCCTTGGGATTTGTCCTCATTAGCAAGTGAGAAAGGCTTGTGCTGTGACCTCAAAAAATCATATTAGCAAATATGATGGTAAGTAGAAATTAATTTTCTAATGAGGGTGAGCTGCAGTGGGTAACAGCACTCCTTTCACTGCTGTCAGCACCTGCTGAGGGATGAAATTTCGGAGCTGAGCTACTGCAAAGCACTTGTCAAGAGACACATGAATTGCTTAGGTTCCTTTTCTTTATGGAAAGCCAAGATTCAGAAGGCTATTCCTCTATTGAGTTGGCTGGCCAGGAAAAACAGCTAAATCCCAACTTCCAAGCTGACAGGAGACCCCACTCCAGAAAGCATTACTGAGCAAGACAAAGAATGTACTTCCCTGGGGCTTTACAGGCATCTCCTAAAGCAAATCTCATATTCAGATTTTACACTTGAAGTACAGCTCAGTATTGTTGGGCTTTATAAATACAGTTCCAACCAGGGAGGGCAGTGAGATGGAAATATTAAAGCCATCAAAGATTATTAGCCCTCACTCTCTCGGAGAAAAGCAATCCCCTCTGCTGCGGGGGAAAACAAAAGGAAAGCAGCAAATATCTGCAAAAAGGTGTTTTGGAGGAGTGAAGGAAAGGGAGGGCACCTGGGAGCACTCTTACACGCTAATTTATGCACTCTGTATAATAGATCTTTTGCTAATTGCCTTTCTGTCATAGAAACCAAATTATATTGTTTCTCAGGGCGCTGCGCTAGGACGACACAAGTGGGATTATCATTTGCTGTTTGCCTTGTGTGAAGAGGTGAATCTGAAGGAGGAAACGTGATGCTATTTCATAAGCATGTCATGCTTAATTGCTGAAACCCCTTCCCATTGGCCCAATGGACAGGACTCTGCACTAACCTGATTTCTGAGCACTGGATAATCCATAAGAAAGTCCTTTGGCTTCTCGCCTGCAAGGAGAGGAAAGCATTTAGAAACATCTAACCTCACAGCATTTCAGCTTTGTGCCTCAGCTCCAGCAGAGAGAGCCTTTGTCTTAGTGGCTTAGGACAACATTTCAGGTCGAGTCCCTGGAGGGTGGTGTTTACTAGAACCTAAAGCAATCAAACCAGCCTTGTGACATTTCATTTCTCCCCATCTACACGCAAGCTGTGAGTGCTGGTGTTCAAATTTCTTGTGCCTGGCACTCATCAGTTTGATGTGTCCATGTCTATGTGTGTCACTGTATGTTTGCTCTTCTGACTTCTTTGGGAATCCAGGGCAGAGCTGGGTACCAGTAGTGATTAAGCAACATCACCAGGGCATTGCTTTTATACTTCCAAATCTCCATCTGCTGACAGAAGCACTTCCTGGCTCTACAAGCAAGTGCAGGTTCATGTGAATGGCCATTTAGGAGGAGCCACAGTTAGCAGTGCTGCTTCCAGCCCTCTGACCTGAGAAATGAAGTAGCTTAGCTTTAGCTGATCACCTCTGGGTGTGCAACTCCTTACAGCTGTGCTCTGCTTCCAGCCTGATCGGTTAAGAGACCAGGAAGCAGAAACACAACAGGAGAGAAGAAAACGATCCAGATAGATAGCTCAAATTATCCCTTCACTAAGTTATTACTTGGCTTTGGTGTGGAGACTCTTCTGTCTTTGATTGCTTTACAACTTAGCATTTGTGGGTGTGTGTAGGCTGAAGAGAACAGTCAGCCACCTTGGATTGTAAACTGCGGGGGTGCAGTTCTGGGTGCTTTACCTTCATTTTAGTCTGACTATGGGAGATGTACAATGGGAAATACAATGTACAGAAACACAACATGAGTTCTGCATAAAGGAAAGCTGCTGAACAGGATCAGTTTCCAGCTCCCTGGTAAAGAGGCTCTGGAGAGGGCACACAGTTGTGCTGAGCTAGGTAGCCACAAAGACCTCCTCTGACAAAAGCCAGTGTCTTACTTGCGTAGGGCTGCACAGATACAAATTCCAGAGAACAGGAACAGACACAGCACGATGAGGACAGGGACAATTATAGCTGTAAGCTTTAAGCCTGCATGAGGGAAAAAAAAAGGAACATTTTAAAAGGCAAATTACTCTGAAGCTGGTATTTTTTACTACAGAGAATACAGGGAAAGGCAGATAATCTTGCAGGAACGCTCCATGCAAGAGAGCATGAAGATGCAAATCTGCAAGACCGCTCCTCAGCCATCGTTGGTTGCCATGCATCTATGTGGAACAGCATTGAGCTGAAGGAGTTAAATATCCTTTCTCAAGGCTGACACTTAACATCTGTATGCATCCTTACAAAGAACAGTTCTTTGTTATTACACACTAGGTAGCTTCTAAAAAGCCACTTGCACACGCTCTGTTTTCAGTTGCTTATAAAACTGCCAAATAAGGCTGCAATTTTACATGCTGAGTAGCTGGCTCCTGCTGAACTGGTTGAAACACTTCAGTCAAAATAATTCAAAGATTTCCAGGAGTGGAGCTGGGGAAAAAAACCTTTGGCTCCTGTTAAATTCTAATATGACATAGTTTAGAGCAGGGATTTGAAAATTAGCAGTGGAGTGACTCTTGTGGCAGGTGGGCACCATTTACCATTCCTTGAGACACTTCCCAGGCTGTAAGAATTAGGTGTCCATGGGGTGTTTACAGCTTAGCAGAAGAAATCTCAGTGGATTCAGTTTTCATGGATACAATTTACCCATATTGCTGCACAGATGAGCTGAGCTTTGCTCTTGGCAAGAGCAATGGAGTTGCAGGAGAATTTGGGATTGCTTCTTACAACCAGAGGTGGTTTGTTTTTTTCCACAGAGACATTCCTACATCTATCAGCTACCTAAGGAGTAGCCAGTGTTTGGTGCAGTGAGTTTGGTAACTCCTGCCTAGCTATGGGTCCACCTGTCAGGATAAGCAGCAAATTTTGTTTGTTTGCTTTTTAAGGTCTAACCAAATTAGCTCCACAATACTAAAGGATGAAGACTGCAAATTCAGGGAGAAGTATGTGAATTAAGGCTGTCTGAGTCTCTAAGAACACAGGTGTTATGGAAAATGTTTCACTGAGCACATGTGCACTGCTATATGGTGCTTAGAGATGGGGGCCTGCTCTGGGAGAAGGCAACATTTATCCATGATCACTGCCCAGGCAGGTGGTGGAGGTCCTATCCCTGGAGATATTTAGGTGAGGTTGGATGCATCTCTGAGCAACCTGATCTAATTGGGGATGTTCCTGTGCACTTCAGGGGGATTGGACTAGATAACCTTTAAAGATCCTTTCCAACCCAGTGCATCTGTGATATTACAGAAAATACAAGGAAGAGAGAGTGAGGAAAAACCTCTTCAAAAAGATGCTGATGAATGCTCAGTATAGTCCCTTGAGCCACCTACCAAGCATGGCAAATAAACCAATATGACAGGGGAAGCAGAGCCTGATGTTTCACACATCAAGGAAAATTAAGGCTTTCAATCTCTTTCTGTGCCTTAAGACAAAAGAATGCTATGCTCCTCCCTCTTCTTTCTGCTGTTAACCTTTAATAAAGTCTGAAGGGAAAACAGAAGTTTTGGGTTGTGAGAAAGTTTAAAGTTCACCCAGGCTGAGCTGAAGACGTGACGCATCCTACAGAAATGTAGTATTAGGCAGTGTTACCCAAGTTAGTTTCTTCTGATGGGATGGGCTCTGTAACAGTCCTGTCTTCTTTTCCAAGGGAGGTCTCTGTGCTCTGACTTGGCTTTTGCCACATTGAATGGGTAAATGAACTATTAGCTGTAAAAGAGAAAGGGACATGACCTTTACCATCACCTCACCAGTGGGTGTCCGCCACATCACCATATGCATCACCACATGCAGCGTATGATTTATCTGGAAGGCTCTGAGTGCCAGAGTCAGGACCCTTGAGGGCCAACTGTAGGCTGGAGGAACAGTGTTGGTGGTAGGGCTTCAACTGGCAGCCCTGTGCTGACCACCTCAGCTGTCAATAACAGCCCACAGGGTTTTTATAGGGACCTGTTTCCAGGCTGAACCTGACCACAGAATGACTGCTTATTAAGGAAGAAATTCTTTACAGTGAGGGTGGTGAGACACTGGAACAGGTTGCCCAGGGAAGTCATGGATGCCACCTCCCTGGAGGTGTTGAAAACCATGTTGGATTGGGGTCTTGAGCAACCTGGTCTAGTGGAAGGTGTCCCTGCCCAGGGCAGTGGGGCGGAACTAGGTTATCTTTAAGGTCCCTTCCAACCCATTCTACGACTCTATTCTATGATCAGTGGCAATGGTAGCAGAGGAGGCTTTGGAGGCAGCATGGCTGTGGAGCAGTGCTTACCCCATACCTTGCATTATTCGACAGCCCATCAGCTCCAGCTTCAGTGCTATCCTTTGGTGCCAGGTCTGAGGGACGATTCGCACGTAACGAGCCACGATGGGAGGGATGAAGTTGTTGCGTACTACGTCACCAGAGTTGGAGTTGCCTTGGAATACCTGCAACGAGAGAGAAGCACATTGTTTGCCCTGTTCTCAAGGTCTCTTTCTTCAAAGTGTTCCTAACATGCAACTTCCAAGTTCCCCATTATTTGTTTAAGGATTTGGGGATTTTGGAATTGAGAAATCAGAAGTAAGAAATTCTTTCCAGTGAGGATGGTGAGACACTGGAACAGGTTGCCCAGGAAGATTGTGGATGCCTCCTCTTTTGAGGTGTTCAAGGCCAGGCTGGATGAGGTCTTGAGCAGCCAGATCTAGTGGAAGATGTCCCTGCTCATGACTGAAACTAGATGGTCTTCTAGGTCCTTTCCAACCCAAACCATTCTGTGAGTCTATGAAATAAATACTACAAAAAGAATCTTGGTTGGTCGGTTGGGTGTTGGTTTTTTTTGTTCGGGCCAATGACCACCTTCTTCTGTTAGCTTGGAGAAGAAATCTGTGTAATTTCTGGTCATTTCTTTGTTGCAGAGCACTACAGCACCCTTACTTGTGCAGCAGGGGAGAAAAATGTACAAAGGAAAACCTGAACTGTTTCTAAACCCTTTTGTCAAATGGTCAGCTTTCTGTATCAGGCTTGAAGAGTGACTATTAACTGCAGAGCTGTGTCTCCTTTTCCCTGCACTTAAACAGTATTTCCCAGAATGAGCTTAGCCTGCCTTCAGAACAGTAGTCCTTGCAAAATGAGTTCTTGGGGATGCTTCAGCATGGTCTAGGAAAGGCCCCTCAGTTTAGGAAGGAGGTTGACTTGCTGGAACGAGTCCAGAGAAGGGCAACGAAGTTAGTGAGGGGCTTGGAACACAAGCCCTATGAGGAGAGGCTGAGGGAGCTGGGGCTGCTTAGCCTGGAGAGGAGGAGACTCAGGGGTGACCTTATTGCTCTCTACAACTACCTGAAGGGGGGTTGTAAACAGGCAGAGGTTGGTCTCTTCTCCCAGGCAGCCAGCACCAGAACAAGAGGACACAGTCTCAGGCTGCACCAGGGGAAGTTCAGGGTGGAGGTCAGGAGGAAGTTTTACACAGAGAGAGTGATTGCCCATTGGAATGGACTGCCCGGGGAGGTGGTGGAGTCGCCGTCACTGGAGGTGTTCAGGAGGAGACTTGACAGGGTGCTTGGTTGCATGGGTTAGTTGATTAGGTGGTGTTGGGTGATAGGTTGGGCACGATGATCTTGAAGGTCTCTTCCAACCTGGTCTGGTCTATTCTATTCTATTCTATTCTATTCTATTCTATTCTATTCTATTCTATTCTATTCTATTCTATTCTATTCTATTCTATTCTATTCTATTCTATTCTATTCTATTCTATTCTATTCTATCTGATGAGGCAGGGAAGTGAGCTCAGCACATCATAAATATAAGGCCAGACCCCACGGGGTTCTGATGGGGCAGGTTTTGTCAGCTGAAACTAAGATCATCTACCATGCTTTCATAAGATTGTTTGCATCCAAGAAGCCACTGTGGAAAACTGCAAAGCTGCAGATTTTCAATAGCTAGCCTCCCCAGTTCAGCCACTGCTAGGTGGATTTATCACTTTTTTTTGGCCCCCAAGTTTAACATTCTAAAAATATGAAACCAGTTGACATTGTGCAGTGAAATTCCCTGCCCTACCAGCTAAGAAAAGCAGAGCTCCTAGAAAATCTTTCTACAGCTCTCCTGAGTTTTCAGAAACTGCCATCAGGACTGAGGACTACGAAGAGCTTTATCCTGAGGCAAGCTGAGCTCCCTCAGAAGTGCTGAGTGAAGGTCTGATTTTGAATGCTGTGGGTGTGGGGAGGGGGATTTTGGAGGTTTCTTGGCTTGAAAGGAAATGAGGTTTTCAGGGGAAAATGTTATTAGATGATGCTGTGCAGCAGCTGCAGGCACTAGGTGAACTGCTTTCACCTCTTCAGTACTACAGTCTCTCAGAGTCTGTGAAAGCTGTTGTGTGGACAGGTATTTTGGTGTAAGAACGCTTCTTTTTAAGTTCAGATACATCAATTCCTAACGGACACAGCCCATGTCCAGAGACTCATGTCAGAAAGTCCCTCCAGTGAGGTGCAGTCCCTGGTGAGCAGGAGCTCTGTCTGCAGGTGCAGCTTCCCCCAGCAGCTCTGTGCTGTTACAGAGCATAGAATGATAGGGGTTGGAAGGACCTCTGGAGATCATCTAGTCCACCCCTCTTGCACATTTTTCCCCAAGCTGGTTGTTTCACTTGAGGGAGGGAAGGTGGGCTGACCATCCCAGTGCATCTGAAGCTGACTCTGGGCTTTGCTGCTGCTATACAGACCAATGTTGCTGCACTGGGGCAGGGTTCCTAGCAAGGGCAAGTGCTGAGCTGAAGACTTCCCCAAGCAGCCTGTTGTACAACCCCAATGACAGTATTTTTGAAGGAAGGACGCACACATACACGTGCCTCCCCGTGTGGGTCTCAACATCAGCAAGCCCTGGATAGCTTCCTTGTTTTGACAAGCTTGCTATCTACTCCTTGGCTGTAAATTACACTGATGAGGACAACCCAGGTCTAGACAAGTCTGAAACTCCTAATCTTTTTTGACAGTGAAAGCTTGCCTTTCAAAGTCAGGGCAGCATACACATTAGTGCTCTGTGTTTTCCTACCCCTCCTGCTTTCCATGCAGAGCTACAGGCTGGGGTCAGAGTGGCTGGAGAGCAGCCAAACAGAAAGGAAACTGGGGGTGCTGCTTGACAGCTGACTGAACATGAGCCAGCAGTGTGCCCAAGTGGCCAAGGCCAATGGCATCCTGGCATACATCAAGAATAGTGTGGCCGGCAGGAGCAGGGAAGTTATTGTGCCCCTGTACTCTGCACTGGTTAGGCCACACCTTGAGTCCTGTGTCCAGTTCTGGGCTCCTCAGTTTAAGAAGGACATTGAGGTGCTTGAATGTGTCCAGAGAAGGGCAACAAGGCTGGGGAGAGGCCTCGAGCATAGCCCTGTGAGGAGAGGCTGAGGGAGCTGGGGTTGTTTAGCCTGGAGAAGAGGAGGCTCAGGGGAGACCTTATTGCTCTCTACAACTACCTGAAGGAAGGTGGTAGCCAGGAGGGTGTTGGTCACTTCTCCCAAGCAACCAGCACCAGAACAAGAGGACACAGTCTCAAGCTGTGCCAGGGGAAGTTTAGGCTCAAGGTGAGGAGATAGTTCTTCACTGAGAGAGTTTTTAGCCATTGGAATGTGCTGCTCAGGGAGGTGGTGGAGTCACCATCCCTGGAGGTGGTCAAGAGGGAATTGGATGTGGCACTTGGTGCCATGGTTTAGTAGTCATGAGGTCTGTGGTGACAGGTTGGACTTGATGATCTTTGAGGTCTCTTCCAACCTTGGTGATTCTGTGATTCCCTTACCTTTTCCTCGTTGCTCAGAATCCCTTTGTAAGTTCTCCACTTGGAGTTGTTATTTCTGTAGTTCATCGTAAACGTCTTCACAAAGAAGTCGAAGTTCAGCATAGTGGATCCAGAGCCAGTGGTCTTGATGCCTTTTAACAAATGGAAGATACACTTTCATTTGTTAGCTGTCATTTTGGAAAGGAGCATTTTCAAATGCAAACAGAGCAGCCAAAGCGATTTGGAGACTTCAGAGGGATGATGAATTTTTAACGGAGCTCATTAATTTGACTCCAGAAGTGGCAATTCCTGCTTGAAGTGATGGTTCCACATCAGCAGTCTTCAGATCTTTGGCAGCAACTGTTGTTTACATTTCTACAACTAAACCAGGAGTTGGAAACAGGAATCTCTTTCACCTGGGCCATTGTTTCAAAGGCTGTGACTTTGGTGTTACTTATTCATTCCAGAACTGCAATATTGATAAGGTCCTAAGCAATCATTTCTCATTCCAGACTCTACTGATCCCTGTATTTTGTTCTGGGCTTACAGCATGTTGGCAGATCAGGCATGCATGACAGTTGACTTCAATCCTACATCCTTAGAGGAAGAGCAGTCTTGTAAACAGCCATGATTTCTTAAACATGACAATACTATTCCTCAACACAGAACACTTAATGAGAGGCACAGTGCATGTAATGCTCTTCAACTGCATTGGGTCTCTTCTCCAGCTTCAAATAACCAGACAGTGACCCACCTGTTACTCTCTTCTTCTCTCCCAGGTCTATCTCCAACCATTCACGGTTGCTGCTGTGGTTAGAGGCCCAAGCCAGTCCTGGGACTTGAAGCCAAGCCTTGTCAGGAGACCATTGGAATAGCTGCCCGAATTCGTTGGTCTCCTCCCAGTAGGAAGATGCAGTAACCTGGCTCTTGGAGAGGAATCCCTCTTCCAGACTGAGGGATTTATTGCAGCCTAGGAGTCCCCACACAGACAGACAGAAGGAGTTATTTTGTGTTTTCACAGCATATTTTTACATTAGGCTAGCAACATATGATGAACACCCACAACAGCCAAGTCAGATGTTGCCTAATCTAGTGCTAGGCTGATGCTCTCCATTAAGCTGTAGTGTTTGCCAGTCAGTTTGCAGGGGATGATCCAGTACCAGAGAGCTGCAGTTCCTCTCTCCTTTACCATGTTAACTCCTACATACACAACACCTTCTGACTACACCTGCTATTTTTGTCATTTGGGGTTTCATCTTTGCAGTTCTGTCTCGTTCCTGTGAAGACTTCTTATATTTTTAACTTTTCCTGCTGAACCATAATATTTATGTTTGGAGATTGGCATGAACCGATTCTGCTGCTCAAACCCTCTCTCAGATGAAGGCACTGTGCCGACAGCAAGGCTTTACTGTAAATACTTTGTGATTCTCACCTGCTATTAGGGCTGGAAAAGTGGCTCATTAAAGGAGCTCCTTGATACTGCTGCCAAGAGGTGATATCATGACGATAATAGCTGCAGGTAAGCATTGCAACGCCCCTGAAGAACCCACAACATTTCTGCACATCAAGGTTCTTCACCAAAAAAAAAACCCAACCCAAAACAGGCCAGTGGAATAAGGTTTCAATTAAGTGAGAAATAATTCCTTGGCAGTTTCAAAGGCCTGTGCATGCTCTTCAGTTTTCAGTGGCATAGTAAATGATTTTCCTCTCTGATGACTGAAGTATAATTCAAATGAACGAGGGCGAACTTCTCCCCCCCCCCCCCCCCTTTGCCATTTTATGCAAATGAGCAGCTTGACAGATTAAAGACACTTCTGCATCTTGGAAAGTCATAAACAAAAACTCCTTCTGTATCAGTGCAATGTAAATATATCTTCATTCCTCCCATGTTTTCATCCTCGGATAACGAAGATGGAATTTAGAAATGTCTGAGGGGGAAACTGCTTCCATTTTCTGCCGCCTAAAGTACATAAAATGGAATTATCTGATTGCCATTCTTCATCTGCTGGCACCAGAAATGTGACAGCAAGGCACTGTTTCTGTTTCTCATCTCTGTGCATATGACCTATTCCTCTGCTGTGTTTCTCTCTAAGCTCGCTTCGCCTCCCTTCAATGTTTTGATTCGCCTGCCGGTTTGAAAAGGGAAAACTGCTGTCCTAAAATATTCTTCCTAGACACAGCCCTGACGTTCTCCTGATTACTTTTCAAACCTTTCACAGAAAATGCTTCACCAAAAAGGTAACGTTTGAATAGCTAAAAATAAAGCCATTATTCTTACCATTTGAAGTAAATATAAACCGCTTATCTGACAGCGAGCCACTGCAAGAGAAGGGGGGGGGGGAAAAGAAGGTAATTCAGCCTTTCAGGAGGTGCTCACAGGAATGCTGAGCCCCAGTTCCACAGTCACCCTTTATCTAGGAAAAATATCTCTGCCCAGAGAGCTGCTTGCTTTGCTGGCTGGTCCCTAACCCCCACAAGAGCACTGTTGTGCACCTCTCAAGGTGACTGAATTCAGAGCAGTTTGTAATGCTTTTGAGTGTTTGTTATACTTTAAAGTGACGTCCCATCCCATTAGCCTGTTGTCCTGTTCCACTCTGGAAAGGTTTCCCTTCTGCTCCTCAGACCAGCAATGTGAGAACATTCAAAAGAGCCAGGACTGGAAAAGCTGTTGGGACCTAGAGCTACCAGCAGTGCATGGCTCCAGCACCAGGTCCAAGTCTCTTCATACTAACTTATATCAGAGCAACTTCACTGCAAGCGATGACTTTCTGTTAGTCTAAGTCCACATCTAGTTTGAAGAATATCCAGCCTTAAGCACCCTGATATTGTTACACCTGATGGTGACTAAACCATGCCAGCTCTGGCCATTCCTACTGGGGTTACAGTTGTATGATAGCCATCTGGGTGGGAATCAGTCCTGTTAGACTCACAACCAACAGCTCTCACCAGAAATGGTTCTTTTTGCTCCACTAACAGGACCAGATCCGAGTCCTCTTCTTTTTCTCCTTCTGACTGCTTTGCTTCAGGAAAGAAAGCAGTATCTTGGCCTACTCTATACAGCCCTGCTCCAAGCAGGACAAGATAAAATCACCACTGTAAGGGAAAGCTGAGCTTTACCTGGCCTCCCTTGGAGCCACTTTTGATTCCCCATGAGATAGCCCTGATGTTTCATGCCAGAAGCGCTCTGACTGTGTGATAAAAATAAAAGCCTGGGCTTTAATGCGAAATTAGTTTGGATTTCTGTAAAGTCTGACCCCTTCAATATCACTTTGACTGGCTGCATGCACCACTTGTCTCTTTTGGAAAGTCTTGGCCGGTGTGACTGCACTCAGCATCAAGACAGCTTCCTTTCAGCAGCCTTTTGTTGCTGGCTGGGAAAACTCCTCCCCGCCCCCAGGTACGACCTGTGGGCTAACAGCGGTGCACAGGGCTGTGTGTTTTGAGAGCACTGCAAACAGGGAATAGGAAAGTGGTCCCATGTCAAGGTCAATAAAAACACTGCTGCTTTTTGTCACTGAGGGAAAACTAATGACTACAGGCAAACGAAGCTCTTCAGAGATGGCGGAGAGCACTGGGAGGGAACTGATTTATTTGGGCATGTAGGCGGCAGAGTAGCTAGGAGGAGAAACTCAAGCCCGCCTTCCCTCCCACATCTTACCCCCCAGGCAGTCCTCAGGGGCGATCAGATGTGCTCTGCTCGCTTCAAACCAGTTTGACATTACAGCCAAAACAATTTTTGTTTTCTTAGTGAATGCAGAGCAACTCATTTCGAGAGAAAAGAAGAAAGCAAACACCTCCGGTCCTCAGCCAAACCTCCCCAACCCAGAAATCACAGTGCTCCTTGAGCACTTATTTATGAGATAGGGCTGGGTAATAAAAAAGTCACACTTAGCCCTTTCAAATAGAAGGCTGCAATTTTAGGAAAGAAAGGGAGGAGGTTAGCATGGCTAAGGTCTATAAAGCTATGAAATCAAGCTGAAATATTCCTGCTATAATTCTTCAAGTCACTGAAGAGGACAAACTAATTCAGTAAGTGGCAATTCATCAGTTTCCTAATGTGAGTGGTGGCGTTTGTCACACAAATTTCACTTTGTCCTTTAAGGGATGGTGTCGCCCTGTGCTCCTCATTTCCCTGACAACCTTCAGGATCCTGCCTCAACGAGAGCACTGGTGGCAGGATTGCACAGGAGATCTGTGCCAGTAGCTCTGCAAAATAGTAATAATAAAAAAAGATGCTGCTTCCCATAATAAATTTCTGTTAGCATCAAGTAATTGCTTCCTTTCAGAGTCAGTCTCAAGCCAGTTTTTTCACACACTGTGCAGGAGAACCCACATCTCATCTTTCACAGCTCATGACCAGGTTGTCTCCTGCATTTTCAGGGACAAATGATTTCATGTGCACAGATGCACAGTCACAGGCCAGGTCACATCACAATGTTAAGCCTCCCTCCCTTGTATTTGTACTGAGGTGTCAGAGCTGCCCTATAAATCCAACCACTTGGTCTTCATTACAGCATTTTTGGGTGTGGGTCCACACATTCTTCACAGAGAGAGTTGTTAGTCATTGGAATGTGCTGCCCAGGGAGGTGGTGGAGTCCCCATCCCTGGAGGTGTTCAAGAGGGGATTGGACGTGGCATTTGGTGCCATGGTTTAGTAGTCATGAGGTGTTGGGTTACAGGTTGGACTTGATGATCCTTGAGATCTTTTCCAGCCTTATTGATTCTATGATTCTATTCTATGATTCTATGGATCATGAGAACTGAAAACCTCCTAGATGCCGTGAGAGTAACAAGTGCACTGAAAAATGGGATCAGGGAGGCCAAGGTCAGCTCTTGCAGGCTGGTGAGCTGTGGCTCCACTGTCGCATTACACTGCTCATAGTTAACAGCTCGATGCACTCCAGCAGCAGCTTTTGATGAGGTCAATTTCAGCTCAAGTCACTAAATAATTTAAATCTTTAATACTGAAATCCACTGGAAATGAGATTTAAAAAAACTCGAGTAAGCTTTTATTTCAGGGTCTCTAAAAAGCTCTCAAGAGCACTGCTGTCCAAGCACTATTTTTTAACTTGCCAGCACTGGAAGCCTGAAGTGCACCTTGCACCCTCTCCTGTTTCAGCTCTCCTGCAAGGAAATGAGAGTTTTCCCACTTGGTGGAACAGAGGCAAGTTTGCATCTCTGTGGATATTCCTGTTACTCACGTGAAATGTAGAGGATATTTAGGAGTAGCAACATTAAAAGGATGCTTGGCAGTTAAAGTGACAGGTTAATTATGCAATGTTTCCCTCCCTCCACTTGCTGTCTGACATACTTCATTCATTGCCCACTAGCTCTTGTGCTGTGGGGACAAAAAAGTACAAATGAGAATCCCAGCTGCCTTTCTTTATAACATTTGATGTGCTGCTATCTGAGTGACTCCTTCTAGGCTTCTCAAGGATCACAAACATAGGAATGGATGTAAACAGTTCTGTAACATCTTTAGATAATGGACAAAACATTTTCTTCAGGGTTTCACTAAGCCAACCTCTGTAATGAAAAGAATTTGTACTGTTTGTTTTATGGAGGGGTTTGGTGCCCGAGCTGAGCTCTCAGTTCTGCTTTGGCTTGGGACAAGGTTATATTCATTTTCTTTGGCAATTAACTTTCAAGCAAAACAGAAAATCCTTAGGCTTTAGAGACCTTTGGCTTGCCATCTATACACTTGCCTACTCCAGTGCCATGATATGAAAAAGCTTTTCAATCCATGCTGAAATGTAAGGACAGCAACAGACCAAATGAATGCTTGGGGTATTTTTTCCCCCTTCTTTTTTTTTTTTTCTTGAATGAAACTCTGTAAAATTGTTCTATCATGGGGCAAACAGAGAGAAAGACACGTTCCTTTAGCTCTTGTAGACTATGAGGCTGAGGAGATTTCCCTTCCTACCAAAAAAAGAACCCCAACACCACCCTGAAAAGCCTTATGTAAAATCCAGATAACATTGGAAAAGACACCAAAAAAAAGTATAAACCGGCAGGAATGACAGAGTCAGTTTGCTGGAAGGGCTTGCTGTGCTGGATGGAGATTAGAGGATTTATTTCTACTCCCAACAACAGCACAATTAAAAGTCAGAAGATAAGTGGCGAACGCAACACCCTCGCTATAAATACTCTCAAAGACAAAAACTCCGCATGTGTCAAGAGCACAATGTTTAAGAAGCTGTTCATTAAATCCCCCATGGGCTCAACAGCACTTTGTTATTTATTCATTTTTTCTTTCCCCTGGCTCTGGTTGGTCTTTGTTTTGTTGTGTTTGTTTTTAAGCTTGAACGTGAATTTAGCATGAGTTATTAGCACGCCGATTAAAGGTGTTTGTTGCAGAACATCGTGCTTTCATCTATCTGCTGACAGAGTCGTTGGCAAGTATGTGTTGGAAGGAGTGGGAGGCAAAAAATAGCCATGCCCTACATGGTGTAGAGCTACTGAAAACTTGGAACATCTTCTTCTAGTCATCAGTGCCAACAGCATTTTGTAAAAAGCTGTAGAAACAAAGCATCAAAGCCCCTAGACCCACAGCTCACTTCTACTCTAACTCGTTTTGGACCCCACATTTTGAGAGAGACAACTAGAGAGGGTCCAATGGAGGGCTGTGATGATGGAATGGAATGGAATGGAATGGAATGGAATGGAATGGAATGGAATGGAATAGAATAGAATAGAATAGAATAGAATAGAATAGAATAGAATAGAATAGAATAGAATGGAGTAGAATAGAATAGAATGGAGTAGAATGGAATGGAGTGGAATGGAATGGAATGGAATAGAATAGAATAGAATGGAGTAGAATGGAATGGAGTGGAATGGAATGGAATGGAATGGAATGGAATGGAATAGAATAGAATAGAATAGAATAGAATAGAATAGAATAGAATAGAGTAGAATAGAATAGAATGGAGTGGAATGGAATGGAATGGAATGGAATGGAATAGAATAGAATAGAATAGAATAGAATAGAATAGAATAGAATAGAATAGAATAGAATAGAATAGAATAGGTTGGAAAAGACCTTTGAGATCATCAAGTCCAACCGATCACTCAGCACCATCTAATCAACTAAACCATGGCACCAAGCACCCCATCCAGTCTCTTCCTAAACACCTCCAGTGATGGTGACTCCACCACCTCCCTGGGCAGCCCATGCAATGGTGAAGGGATTGGAACATCTGTCTTGTGAGGAAAGGCTGAGATACCTGGGACTGTTCAATATGGAGAAGGGAAGGCTGACAGGGGATCTTATGAATGTTTATAAATATGTGGGAGGTCAAGAAGAGTGAGCCAGACTGTTTTCAGTGGTGCCCTGCATTAGGACAAGGGGTAATGGGCACAAACTGGAACACAGGAAGTTCCATCCTACTGGGGCTTTTTACCCTGGAGAAGACTGAGAGGGGATTTAATAAATGTTTATCAATATCTGAGGGATGAATGTCAAGAGGGAGGGGACAGGCTCTTCTCTATTGCACCCTGGGATAGGGCAAGGTGCAATGGATACAAACTACAGCACAGGAGGTTCCACCTCAACATGGGGAGGAAATACTTCAATGGGAGGGTCACAGAGCGCTGGAACAGGCTCCCCAGAGGGGTTGTGGAGTCACTTTCTCAGGAGACTTTCAAGCCCCATCTGGATGTGTTCCTGTGTGACCTGTGCTGGATTCTATGGTCATGCTCTGGCAGGGGGGTTGGACTCGATGATCTTCAAAGGTCCCTTCCAACCCCTAACATCCTATGATCCTATGAACTTGAGCAAAAACTTCGTCATGGTGAGGGTGACAGGGTGCTGGAACAGGCTGCCCAGAGAGGTTGTGGAGTTGTCTTCTCCAGAAACATTCAAACCCCACCTGGGTGCGTTCCTGTGTGACCTGCTGAAGGTGATCCTGCTTTGGCAGTGGAGTTTGGAGTGGATGATCTCCAGAGGTCCCTTCCAACCCCTACCACCCTGTGATTCTATGGACTTTTCCTTCCCAGCAAAGCATCCCCACCTTCTCTGAGAGACTTTTTAGGGTGTCAGGGAGTGATAGGACTGGGGGGAATGGAACAAAAATAGAAATGGATAGATTCAGATTGGATATTGGGAAGAAGTTCTTCCCCATGAGGGTGGTGAGACACTGGAACAGGTTGTCCAGGGAGGTGGTAGAAACCTCATCCCTGGAGGTTTTGAAGGCCAGGCTGGGTGTGGCTGTGAGCAACCTGATCTAGTGTGAGGTGTCCCTGCCCATGGCAGGAGGGTTGGAAGCATCTTGAGGTCCCTCCCAACCCTAACAATTCTATGACTGTATGACCCTGTGGCTGCCCGGGCGGCTCGTCGTGCACGGCAGTACTCACCCTTGCGAGGGGACGCCGTTGGCCACGCCGCCCGCGTAGCGGCTGATGCCCTTCTGCTGGGTGACGCTGATCTGCCCGCCCAGCTCGTCCGCGATGACGCCCGCGTGGATCGCTGCCTTGCACAGCAGCGAGGTCTGGAAGGCAAAGCTCAGAGCATCAGTCTGACAAAAAGCTGATCAGGAATAATGTGGTCAGCAGGAGCAGGGAGGTCATTCTGCCCCTGTGCTCAGCACTGGTTAGGCTACACCTTGAGTACTGTGTCCAGTTCTGGGCTCCTCAGTTTAGGAAAGATGTTGACTTGCTGGAATGTGTCCAGAGAAGGGCAACAAGGCTGGGGTGGGGGGGGGTGTTGGAGCACAGCCCTACAAGGAGAGGCTGAGGGAGCTGGGGTTGCTTAGCCTGGAGAAGAGGAGGCTCAGGGCAGACCTTATTGCTCTCTACAACTCCCTGAAGGGAGGTTGTATCCAGGTGGGGGTTGGTCTCTTCTCCCAGTCAACCAGCACCAGAACAAGAGGATACAGTCTCAAGCTGCACCAGTGGAGGTTTAGGCTGGATGTGAGGAAGAAATTCTTCACAGAAAGAGTGAATGGCCATTGGAATGTGCTGCCCAGGGAGGTGGTGGAGTCACCATCACTGGAAGTGTTCATAAAATGACTGGATTAGGCACTTAGTGCCATGGTTTAGCTGATTAGATGGCACTGGGTGCTAGGTTGGACTTGATGATCTCAAAAGTCTTTTCCAACCTGGTTAATTCTGTGATTCTGTAGTTTTGCTCCCAAAGCAGACTAGCACAGCTCATGAAAAAGCAGCAAAAGCAAGAGACATGAGAGGGAGGAAGAGCAGTAAGCTTTGGGGGGAAAAAGCCCTTTACAAAAGTCACTTCTCTGGTTTTTTTTTATTTTGTTTTCTGCCCAGATGAAATAACCTGCTTCTGAGAAGGTGCTGTAAGACTTTAACTTAATAAGCATTGCATCACTCCTTGGGAAAGCAAAGTCAAAGGCAAGGCAAGTCTTTATGAAGAGAAAATGCTAATTACTCAATGGACTTGCCTGAAGGCTGAGCCTGGTATTACTATGCCTGTAGGATTTGAGTCATGGCATACTTTAGGAGATTAGGCTGTGTGTTGGGGTAGCTGCTACTGGATTTAAGAGTAGCCCTTTTGCCAGTATCTCAGGTGGGATAACTTAGAGGACAGGACAAACTATGCCAGCTAGGTGGCAATAATGTACCTCTGGGCTAGGGCAGAGAAGGACCAGCAGAGAGGTGCAAAGGAGACACCCTCGGTGCTCGCTGGCAGACACTGGTCTTCTTCACACTGGCACAGCTTGGGCTGCACTACTCACTGAGAGGCTGAGGTGCCTTTGTGTCACCAACTCTCCCTGGAGAGGCAGTAGGTCTCCAGGGGAGCCCCACAGGTTTTCCCATCCCATCCCTTCAAGGCAGAGGGAAAATGTCTTTCAAAAATTCCTCAGCACAGATAAGATCTGCATGAGGTCATGCCATGTGCTGCTTTTCTTTCCCAATCACCCAAACCGAAGGGCAGGAATAACTCCAGCTAATGAGAATGTGATGTGGCATTTCTTTGTTTCCCTGCCACTTTCCAGGCTGGAGCTGGAACAACTGGATGGACAGGTTAAACGTGAACACCGACTCTTTGGAACCTCAGTAACTGCTGTAGTTGTGAGAGGGTGGGATTTTACATCAGTGCCATGATTAAACTTATTCCACCCTGAGAGATGTAAAGATTTCACAGGTATGACAGAAGAAGAGTCCAGGGTGAGGAGCACAGAGAGGTCAGAGCGCTGTGTGATATGAGCTGTGGATAAATGCAACCATTCAGGCCACTGTTTTCCTCCATGGAATGAGAAGTTAAAACAGCCTTATAAATTGGTAGTTATCAGTGGGATGTGATTAAGCAGTGTATAAGGTTTATTTCATCCCAGAGCAGATTGCTGGGATGCTGCAGGCATAACCTTAAAGAAAACTGACACTGAAATGTATTTTTTTCTTCCCCTACAAGAGATAACTTTAGAAAAGAAACACATATGTACTCCAAGCAAGAAAAAGCCTGAAGCTGTAGGAATATTTAGTGCATCGATGAGCACTGCCTCAAGAGGGACAAACACTAGGCAGGATTTTTCCAGAAAGCCAGAAGCCACAAGTCAGGAGGTGCATTTGACAGTCAGTGGACTTTATTCTCACACAATTGATTGGTCTGCTTGAGAAGTGTCTCTGTGTGCTTTTATGCTGATAAGATACTCATATCCTGATAATAAAAGGCATATCTAATACAGTGGGGCAGAATTGCTGACAAGAGTCAGGCAGCAAAAGGTGAAACCTAGTTGTGCTGTGCTTCTCTCCACTGGCTTGATAAACTCCCCCTCGTTTTCCTGTGTACTTACATCTCTGTATCCTTCTCCAATATTCCCAGAAATGTCACCTGCTATGTCTCTGCAGCCAGCAGGACAGTATCTGCTGTAGTGAGAGAAGAGAGGCGTGTTTAAAAGATGAACTTCAGTGACAGTACACAGAAACAAGCTCATACAAGAAGAAACGCTCTCAAACCGAGAAATATCTGAGCCCTAAGTTCTGGCTGATGGGCTGCTAGTGAGTCTAGGAGTTAAACACATGAGCTCTTGAGTGAACTGCACACAGCAGCACACGAAGAACCAAAAATGCATCTCCACAAGGGCATTTCTGTTTAATTCTCTTGTTCTAGAAATGCCACCACAGGAGCTGTCAGCACAGCCCAGGTGAGAAGCACGCACACAAAATGCACATCCAGATAGCAGCCAGAAGAGCACAATTCATTACCATTTCAAACCCTATCACAAAGTTCAAGGAACCAAGAAATTCTAGCTTGTCCTCAGATAATCTTGTATCAGCTAGGATGTGATCTGCTCTCAGGAGGAGCACTGGAATTTCAGGCTGCTTTGAATTTCAAAGTGGAAGCTCTTTATACATACACCATGTATATGTATACCCTAATCAGAATTGCTGAGAGCCCTGTAACTCCATTGCCTCATTTTCCTGGGCTGCAGCCCTCCATTCTGCACTACAGCTTCTCCCAACCAGGCCTTGGACTATAACATCATCAGACCTCAATAAAACCCATTCCCTTTCTTCAGAACCCCCAGACTGTAGCTGGCTTATTTTCTAACCAGGGGACCAGCTGTCAGATAGAGCAAAGCAAGCCAGAGAGCTGCAAGCCCTCGTTACCTGTATTCAGCCTTCGTGTAATGGTTTGCTCGTTCCAAACAGGTGATCAGATCTGTGAAAAGGTTACAACTGTCAGTCCCCAGTGCAGGAGGTAGGAATACAGACAAAGATTTGGCTAAACATGAAACACTGAAAGATCTCTCTGTGTAATACTTACAACTATTTTACTAAATAGAAAGCAATGGCCACAGTTTTCCCTCGTTCTTTGTCCAGTGCAGAGCCACAAAGATGATTAAAGGAGTGAAACATCTTCTTTATGAGGAGAGACTGAGGGAGCTGGGGCTCTTCAGCTTGGAGAGGGGGAGACTGAGGGCTGACCTCATTAATGTTTATAAATATGTAAAGGGTGAGTGCCAAGAGGATGGAGCCAGGCTCTGCTGGGTGATGCCCAGTGACAGGACAAGGGGCAATGGTGGAAGCTGAGGCATAGGAAGGTCTATGTGAACATGAGTTAGAATTTCTTTCCACAGTGAGGGTGACAGAGCACTGGAACAGGCTGCCCAGGGGGGTTGTGGAGTCTCCCTCTCTGGAGATATTCAAAACCCACCTGGATGAGTTCCTGTGTGATCTGGTATAGGGGATCCTGCACTGGCAGGGGGGTTGGACTGAAAGCTCTTTCAAGGTCCCTTCCAGCCCCCAGCATGCTGTGATTCTGTGATCTCCCTCTTCCACTCATATGTTCTACACCTTCAACAAAGTTATACAAACCTCCAGAACATTAAATGTAGGAATCAAATCTTAATGTCTCCCCTCCCTTCACTCCCCTCCAGTGACAGCATTATCAGTGTGTGGTAGGTAGATACTAGAGCCCATAATATAGTAGAGCTTCAAGGAGAAGGTCCTGATTTTCTCTGGGCCTGCATGGCAAGTTTTCTAGGTAAGATTTCAGCAGCTGCTACATCTGGTTAATATCACAACTGCTTCTTGCACAAATGTTGTTAAAAATATCATGGTTCATGCTAATCTGGGAGTATTTAGGACCAAACATTTGGGCTAAAGTCTATGCATGTACAGAAGATAAAGAAATAGAGGGGGACTATGGCACTAATCCTTTGGGTTTCACTTTACCTGGATGATCACTACTGGCATAGGACAACAGAAAGCCTCGTCCTGACACATGGGATCCACTCTCAAAGTGAATAGTTGCTTCATTGCTGTCCAGAATGATTTCTTTGGGAACAGGCATCACATTGCCACAGTACGGCCCTACAGACAGAACAAAGATGATTTCAGAAGTTTAGATGACATAATCAGGTTGGAATATTCTCATGGTTAGCAAAGAGTTTCATAACCCACTCCTCCTTCAGTACCAATCCAAATGTTGACAAAAGGGGTTTGGCTTCAGTCCTTTGTGGGCATGAGCTCCAAAGTTACCCTGACAAGGAGAGTCCAGGATCCTGTTGTCTCTCCATGGTAGCAACTCCAGCATCCACATCTTTCATCACATAAGCCCTAAGAGAATGATTACTGCCCTTTGGCCTTTGAAGTACAGCATGCTTACAGCCAGCAGTAACTCATTAGAGAAAACAACAGAACATTCAAAGGCAATCCAAGGGATCTGCACAGGGTCCCCCAGATAAAGCTCTCCAGACACGGACAGCTCATGCAGCTGTAGCACAGCAGCCATTCGGGAAGGATTAAGATCACAGGGCAGTGCACCTGGTTGTCAAGGACCTGTGTGCCACAAGCCAAATCAGACAAAGAGGCAGTGCTGCCACTTTACTCAGAAACTGCCTGATTTTCCTTTTAAAATCACCATTGGCCACTCAGGCACACAGTTCAAGTCTCTGGAGTTTTAAACAAAAAAAGAGCAGGAGAAAGGGGAAGATGGGGGGGAGGGGGAGGTAGATGAGCCTTGCTCTGACGTTGGATTAGATAAGGGGTTTATAGCTACCCACAGCAGTATCTTGGAACAGTCTCAGGGACACTCCTTTCTTGTGCCAGCAGGCATGCTCAGGACTCTCAACAATCACATCTGCTTCTTCACAAGTCAATTCCCAAGGGCTGCTTTCTTTTGGGACTGCCACAGTCTTTGCCCTTGCCTTCTGTAAGCTGGGTGCAGACACTTGTCTCTGGCTGCCCTCAGGCACAGATTACACAGAAGATCCAAAGCAGTTTGGGTAGATTTTTTGACTCTATGAGGATGCTTACAATATAAACTGCTAAGAAGTGAGAGGGGGTTTTGTTTGGGGGTTCTTTTGTGCGTTGTTTTTTTGTTCTCTTGGGTTTTGTTGTTTGGGGGTTTGTGGTTGGTTTGTTGTTTTTTTTAATGACAAACAGTTTTTTATCCCCCAAAAGTAAAAACAAACAAGACCCTTTACAAGCTCTCAGCCCATCTGTTCTGCTGAGGTACATGACAGCTTTTGCATCCTAAAACAAGGCCTTGGGATGAAAAATCAGCAATTTGGGTTTTGCCAGACAACCACATTTTATGGGTAGTGGCCACTTTAAGGTAACTTGGAGCTGACTCCTGAAATACAAGAAATCAGTTACAGCAGAACACAGACTTGATGAGTAGTTCCCTTCCCTAATGGGCTCCTAAGAACTGCTTCATTTTGCTTGACACCCCTGGGGTGGTCTTCCCCAAACACTTCACTGGCCTTCTAACAAGAGCAGCCTAGAGAGCAGTCCAACTGAAGCCAACACCAGCCAGCTGTCAGCAGAATGGGGCAAAGCAAAGGATGAACACTGTCTTCTGGCTTATAAATATCACAGAGTGAAGCCAGGCAGGGGGAGGAACAAGCGAGAGTGTGACATTTCCCTGGAGTACTCCTGTTGAAAATGACTCACGACTTAGTCAGAGAAAACAATGGCTGCAAAAGGGGTTAAACAAATTTCTTAGGAAAGGAACTTATCAAAAAGACAGCATCTGACACTGTGTCAGACCAGACAACAGCACGAGTGATTTATTTGAGAAGGTCTTTTGTGTCAGATTGCAGTGGGAGAAGTAAAGTGCTAACAGATCCACAAAGAGAAAGGGGCAGAAGACAGGGAGGAGAATAGGATAGGATAGGATAGGATAGGATAGGATAGGATAGGATAGGATAGGATAGGATAGGATAGGATAGGATAGGATAGGATAGGATAGAATAGGATAGGATAGGATAGAATAGGATAGGATAGGATAGGATAGGATAGGATAGGATAGGATAGGATAGGATAGGATAGGATAGGATAGAATAGAAGTAGAATAGAAGTGGAATGGAATGGAATGGAATGGAATAGAATAGAATAGAATAGAATAGAATAGAATAGAATAGAATAGAATAGAATAGAATAGAAAGAATAGAAGTGGAATAGAATAGAAGTAGAATAGAATAGAATAGAATAGAATAGAATAGAATAGAATAGAATAGAATAGAATAGAATAGAATAGAATAGAATTAGAGTAGAGTAGAATAGACCAGACCAGACCAGTTTGGAAGAGACTTTTGAGATCACTGAGTCCAACCTATCACCCAACACCCTCTAATCAACTAAACCATGGCACCAAGCACCCCATCCAGTCTCTTCCTAAACACCTCCAATGATGGTGACTCCACCACCTCCCCGAGCAGCACATTCCAATGGCCAATCACTCTCTTGCCAGTCAGCAAGACCTGGACAGGCTGGAAAGCTGGGTGGGGAGAGATTTAATGAAATACAACAAGGACAAGCATGAAGCCTTGCATTTGAACAACCCCATGGACCAGTATAGGTTGAGGACTGACTTGTTGGAGAGCAGCGTAGGGCAAAGGGACCTGGGGGTCCTGGTGGACAGAAGGATGCCCATGAGCCAGCAATGTGTCCTTGTGGCCAAGAAGGCCAATGGTATTCTGGGGTGGGTTAGAAGGGCTGTGGTTAGTAGGTCAAGAGAGGTTCTCCTTCTACTCTACTCCACCCTAGTGAGGCCACAAATGGAATCTCGTGTCCAGTTTTGGGCCTCTCAGTTCAAGAAGGTCCTCAGGGAACTGCTTGAAAGAGTCCAGCACAGAGCCACAAAGATGATTAAAGGAGTGGAACGTCTCTTTTATGAGGGAAGGCTGAGGGATCTGGGTCTCTTCAGCTTGGAGGAGACAAAGGGGTGACCTCATTCATGCTTACAAATATGTGAAGGGCAAGCGTCAGGAGGATGGAGCCAGGCTCTGCTCAGTGATGTCCAAGGAGAGGACAAGAGGCAATGGGTACCAGCTGGAGCAAAGGAGGTTCCACGTGAACATAAGGAAAAACCTGCTCTAGGTGATCCTGCTCTGGCAGGGGGGTTGGACTCAATCTTTCAAGGTCCCTTCCAATCCCTAGCCTTCTGTGATTTCTTCCCCCTAATCAATTTATTTTACACTGATGGTCTTCCAAGAAATTCCCCAGTGGCACAACTAGTAATGCTTATGACATAAAACTGATTCAGGGTCAAGGCAATGCATTCAGCTGACTGATGAGAGAGTTTTGTGCTTTCATCTGTTTCCTAATTTTCTTTAGCAAAACAATGTCTTTGATGTTAACCACATGTAGCCTTCCCTGTGCACTTCCATATAGCAGTCCTCTGCTTCCTTTAATGTTGTAAAGCCAGCAGCAGGTCAGGCTCCCAGGCTCCCTGTATTGCATTGTGGTGTGCCTGAATCAGATGCACTTTCTGCGTGCAGTTACATCTACTAGAGTCCTTCTCCACTGACTTACCCATTACCCTAAATACATCTATTGAGAGATGTACATGCACTGAATGCATGTACTGAGAGATTTCTATAGGCACTAGAAGATTAAAACCAATCAGCAACTGTATAGACATTAGAGTTCATCTGAAAACTCTACCAGTCCGTTTGTCACTTGCAGCTGAGGTGACAAGAATATGACTTCATCATCTATTTTTAAAACTCTTTGCAGGCTCCCCACCTTCTCTGGCCATTCCACCCAGGATTTATTGATTTCCCCATGCTGCTCTATTAATACTGTATAACCAGTGGAGAGGAGGGATGATGGAGAAAGCCTCGGTTTGTGTCAGGTATGAAAATGATAAACTCCTTCATAGGGCCCTCTTAACTTTTCCTGCAGCATTCAAGAGGGGATTGGATGTGCCACTTGGTGCCATGGTTTAGTCATGAGGTCTGTGGTGACAGGTTGGACTTGATGATCTTTGAGGTCTCTTCCAACCTTGGGGATTCTGTGATTCTGTGATTTGGACTTGAGGCTGGATAAACACTTCGTTCCTAAACCTGGGGCTAAGCCAAAAGATTGGTAAGATCCCTTTTGGGAACTGCCAGATCACATTATCAGTTTTTCATCTCCTAATGTTAGCTGGGAGGTGTTCTGCACGTTCAGCCTGAAAAACTAGCCGTGAGTGCTGCTCTCTGTTTCCTGTTCAAGAGACTTGGCTGGAGCTCTGCTGGGGTAAGGAGGCAGGATCATTTGGTTTGTTTACCAAGAACAAAGAAAAGAACTTAATAAACAGATGTGTTGCATGTCATGGAACTGCATAGGCCTTCTCCATGTTTCAGTCATGCTACATCTCGATGCCAGGACCTTTCCTTCTTCCCGTGTCTCATTAACGAGCTGACCCAACTGTGGACCCGTCTGTTCACTCCAGACTCTTTAATATCTGTATTTTTAACGTTCTGCAGGAGAGCCATTAGAGGGCTAGGGATTTCAAATCTACCCCATTTAATATTCCCTATAATTAAACCAACATTTAATGCCTTTCATCCAGAACTCCTGATCTGTTGGCGTGTTTCGGGTGGCTTGAACGCCACACTTTTATTTTGGAATCGCTGTCTCCGAGCAGTATTAACATCCTGCAAGGTACACAGTAAGTTGTCTCATGGATATCCTTTGGCTGGCTCCTCTGGGGACTGAAGAGACTATTTTATGTGCTGTTTATTTTTCAAATGTTAGCCATAGCCTACTGCTTTTGTCCTTTTCATCATAGTGGTGTTTTCCAAATCTGATGATCTTTACAGCATTGTCTGTTATTATGAGGTCTAGTTTACTTCCACTGTCAACCAGGCTCTGGCATATTTCCTGAGATTGCTTTGTTGAATTATGTTCCTTTATTTTGTATTTTTTTTCCCTACTTCCCCTAAGAAGCACTATGCCTAGAGGACTCTCTTCTCTCACACCAGCTGGCAATGCCTACATACCGTTTATTTCTCTAGTTCTTAAGACTGTCTGCCTCTTCTGGAAGGCTCTTGCTTCCTTTTAAAAGCAATTATTTCCCCCTTTAGCTAGTGCATGTCCAGCTTGCTATGCTCACTCTGTTTCCAAAGCCTTTGATTTCTTTTGATATCTGCAGCTTGGCATTCACAGAGGTCTTTAAGAAACTCAGTTTATATATTGACTCACGACATGCCCTATTCAAACAGGGAACCTTCTCCCTTTTCTGTCTTTACCTGCAGAGTAAGCCATGGCTGGCAAGCAATATGTAGCAGCAGCAGTCCCATGGATCTGCCTCTTTAGGACTATAATTTCCTAAAGCATTTGTATGGGGAAAACAATGTTTTAAATGGTGATCCGTACCTCTAGTAGCCTTCTATCAAATAAAGCAATTTGAAAGTACCTCAGCAGCTGGGCAAGGACAGAGGCTGTGATGAACCTGGACTGAGCTTGCTTTACTTTAGAGCTAAAAACACATCCAGAGTGCAAGTCTTTCACAAACCTAGCAAGGATCTGTTGTATGTAAATATCTGCATTCTTGAAACTCATCTCCAGCCCACACTCACACTCCTGCCTCACATACATAAGCAGTAACTGGGAGAGCAAGAGGACTTCTTCACTCCAATCCCTCCATGTACATGGAGAACCAGCATCACCCTGCAAGGACATGCCAGGAGGTAAACAGTGCTGCTCTGTCTCCTTTGCCAAGATGCAGGGAGAGTGGTGTTTAACACTCAGTAGGTATGAGTTGAGAGAGTAGTCAGGACGAGACAGCCTGGCTCTTCAACATTTTACTCTGTGCAGCACAGTCTGACCTCAGACTGAGTAATAAGCATTTCACATTTTAGGGAAAACGATTTTCAGTTTCTCTCTCAAAATTGCTGCCAAAGACTGTGATAAAAGAAGCAAAAAGGCATCCAAGTAGAGTCAGGTTGGAGAAGTAATTGTCATTTAAAAAGGCAGGATCTGGGCCACTTGCACAGGCTGTAGGTCTGCCTGCTTGACCCCAGGTGTGACCACCCATTTCTGCCTGACCGTGGTTTTAGCCCAACCCAAAGACACAAGCACAGCAATGGTTAGGAATAGTTAGCAAAGAGCTGAAGCTGTTTAACAAAGCCTACAGAAAAATACACAACACACATCATGCAGCTAGGAGGAAAAAAATTAGTCCCTCTGATAAAACAAATGCAGACTAAACCTTTCCCCAAGCTGAAACCTTGGCATACTGCAACCACTCAGGTAAACCCCAACTGTTAGAACAGAATTTTAACTGTTAAGAAACTGCTTGACTTGATCTTCAGTGAGAACTTGTCTGGGCAATTCCCTGGATTTCCTGAAATACCAGAAACAATACTGTAATAACAAGTTTCCTTTGAGGGGTGAAAAAGAAACCTGGACACACCCTTTATGCAGGCAAGATGCTTATTACAATACATAATAAGGAAAGACTGGTTTGATGAATCCCCTCAAGTCATGCTGATAAGCAGGAGGCATCTGAAGGCACTTGGTTCCCCTGCACACCCTCACACACACACACACACGTGTGCACATCCTCAGACACACACACGTCAGTAAATGCTCAATTTGTCTAACAACCCTTAGTGACTGGGTGTGGGGAGGAGAAAGCATTTTCAGTAACTTCTCTGTTTCACACCAGTTACCAGCTGTAAATTATGCAGGAGCCAAGTGAACTGCACCAACTCTCCAAATTATTGCTAGTCACTCAGCAGAGCTGACATCCACCCCAGAGGAGCACATCAACCTCCTACTGACTGCAAGTGAATGGAGAAGAAAGTAGGCACTTATCTCTTCTTTAATCTATCTCTCCAGTCAAGACTGCTGATCATCTCACAAAATTAAGGGGAAAAAATACTAAGCCATTAGTTGGGCAAAGAAAGTGGGGGGGGGGGGGGGGGAGGAAAGCAAGAAGAAAGGGTCAAAAGAGGTACAGAAATCTGATAAGGACATGAGAAGAAGCTGACTAAAAGCAGTCGCTGTTGATCTGTAAAAACACTGAAGTCACACGTTCAGCAGCAGCGCAGGTTTTGCTCTTGAGAACTACAGGGCCCACAGGGTTAATCTTGTTTTCACATATCCCTTTAACTAATTAAAAAATCAGAAGCTCTAATTCAGAAGCTCTAATTCAGAGTATTTTTAATATGCTCAGATAATGCAATTAACTCAAGAAGAAAAGCATTTCAGTGAAGGCTGGATGTTATCTACACCGGGAGATTGTGTAGCACATTCATTTTTATTCTAGATCCCTTTTGTGGGACAAAAAAAAAACCAACCCAAACCCTCACCATATTTTCATTCAGTGCAAAAGCTATGCCCTTGAAACAGACCCTTGTTAGCTATTTGTTTCTCCTAGAGACAACACATGCAAAGCTGTGATGGCATTTAAAGGTTTGTCAGACAAAGTTGAGTCAGTTTCACCAAAACTGGTGCTAGACTACCTTTGCTGACTGATGATTAATATTTCACATCTAAGTCTGAATACAAAGGGAATGGTTTGAAAGCAAAGGCTTGCTACAGGTTCTTTCCTCCAGTGAACACTGAAGAACACTGGAACGAGTCCAGAGAAGGGCAACGAAGTTGGTGAGGGGCTGGGAACACAGCCCTATGAGGAGAGGCTGAGGGAGCTGGGGCTGCTTAGCCTGGAGAAGAGGAGACTCAGGGGTGACCTTATTGCTCTCTACAGCTACCTGAAGCGGGGTTGTAAACAGGCAGAGGTTGGTCTCTTCTCCCAGGCAGCCAGCACCAGAACAAGAGGACACAGTCTCAGGCTGCACCAGGGGAAGTTCAGGGTGGAGGTCAGGAGGAAGTTTTACACAGAGAGAGTGATTGCCCATTGGAATGGACTGCCTGGGGAGGTGGTGGAATTGCCATCACTGGAGGTGTTCAGGAGGAGACTTGACAGGGTGCTTGGTGCCATGGGTTAGTTGATTAGATGGTGTTGGATGATAGGTTGGACGCGATGATCTTGAAGGTCTCTTCCAACCTGGTTTATTCTATTCTAAAATAATCTGCAGGGCAACCAGCACCAGAACAAGGGGACATAGTCTCAAGCTGCGCCAGGGGAGGTTTAGACTCGAGGTGAGGAGGAAGTTCTTCACCAAGCGAGTCATTCGTCATTGGAACGGGTTGCCCAGGGTGGTGGTTGAGTCATCGACCCTGGAGGCGTTCAAGGGGAGATTGGACGTGGCACTTGGTGCCATGGTCTAGTCATGGGGTCTGTGTTGATAGGTTGGACTCGATGATCCTCGAGGTCCTTTCCAACCTAGGTGATACTGTGATACTGTAATAGCCCAGAGGTAGTGTCTGGCCATTTTGTATCTCCAGTTTTAGAGCTTAGTGACCATCTTTTGATCCCATCACTGGAGAAATTGAAATGCAATGGCTGCCTCCACAGGTCCATCACAGGTGAGAAGAATTCTAGCGTCATGTCTGTGTCCCAGTTCAACACACAGACGATGCAACATGCTCCTCTAGGAAGGAATGAGAGTCATAGCATTTTTCCACCAGTCAACAAAATGTGAGGAATGAATGAACAAATGAATAAATAAATCAATAAGTGGTTTAATCTGTAGCTGTCTATTTTAAAATGTGAAGAAATCAACCAACTAAGCCTCTTAGCCCAAACACACATTGAGTTGATTCTTGCTGTGTTGCACGAATCTCGGCAGAAGGTTATAACGGTGACGATTTCAAATGCAAAGAGAACGCTTGGGAGAAAACTGAAAGGAAAGCAGTACTTTGTGTTCTGAAGGCTTGTTCACACCAACTTTCTATTTACACACACAATCTCATGTCCTTCCTCTGACTAGTTTTCTAAGCCTCAGATACAGTCCTTAATAGATGTTTGTACACACGCTGACGCTCCCTCTGATGTCTTCCACGGAGCTGAAGAGATTAGCATGGTATTTAAAACGTATTTCCCTTTAGACTTCATTGTCTTGTAATTGCAAACCTCTTAAAAGAGCAAAGGCTGCTTGGCTGATTTGAAACATGAGGAACATTCACACTGCTAGCTTTCATACTTAGCTCTTCAGGTTTTCCTTTTCAGACCCAGGTCAAGTACAGCAAATGTGTGAAAATGAGCTTTTAATTGCTCAGATGTTTTCAATGCCTGCAAAAATCTTTTCAACTCTACATCATCCCATGAAAGAAGTTGAATGGCAAAGGTCAGCATCTTCTTGGCCAAAGGGAGGAAGCTGACCTCTCTGCAGATGTTCATGAAAAGGGGAGGGTTGCAAAGAGCTCTGGTCTCAGAAACAGCCAGCTAAAAGGATGCTTAACAGACTGAATGGACTTAGAAGAGCTTAGAGAACATCTCTTGCTTACACAAATGCATATTAAAATGTGGCATTGAGTGCACCCTCAGCAAGTTTGCTGATGACACCAAGCTGTGTGGTGCAGCAGACATGCTGGAGGGAAGGGAGGCCATCCAGAGGGACCTTGACAGGCTGGAGAGGTGGGCACAAGCCAACCTCATGAAGTTCAATAAGAGCAAGTGCAGGGTCCTGCATCTGGGTCGAGGCAATCCCAGGCACAAATACAGGCTGGGCAGTGACTGGCTGGAAAGCAGCCCTGAGGAGAGAGACTTGGGGGTGCTGGTGGAGGAGAAGCTCAACATGAGCTCTCAGTGTGCACTTGCAGCCTGCAAAGCCAATCAGATCCTGGGCTGCATCAGGAGAAGTGTGGCCAGCAGGTCGAGGGAGGTGATCCTCCCCCTCTACTCAGCTCTGGTGAGACCCCACCTGGAGTAATGTGTCCAGTTCTGGAGCCCCTATTCCAAGAGGGATGTGGAGGTGCTGGAAGGTGTCCAGAGAAGGGTCACAAGGATGATCTGAGGGCTGGAGCATCTCTCCTATGAGGACAGACTGAAGGGGGCTAACAGGAAGGCTGGGGAAGGACTTCTCAGGATCTCAGGTAGTGATAGGACTAGGGGGAATGGAATGAAGCTGGAGGTGGGGAGATTCAGGCTAGATGTGAGGAGGAGGTTCTTCACCATGAGAGTGGTGAAACCCTGGAATGGGTTGTCCAGGGAGGTGGTCAAGGCCCCGTCCCTGGAGGTGTTTAAGCCCAGGCTGGCTGAGGCTCTGTCCAGCCTGATCTAGTGCGGGGTGTCCCTGCCCATGGCAGGGGGGTTGGAACTAGATGATCCTTGTGGTCCCTTCCAACCCTGAATGATACTATGATACTATGGTAAAACCTGGAGCTAAAAAAACCAAACCTATTGAAACAAATGACTTGGAGAACTTCTGGTCTCATTTATGAATTCCTGTGTCTTTTAAAAGAGAAGCAATATTGTGGCTTTATGCACATAGCACTATTTCCACTCTGTTCTACATGGATTTACCTGAATGTAGATCAGACACTCCGTAGGTAGGATGGTGAGAAAGTCTACAGCGAGCTGCAGACCACAAAAACCATTACAGATGGCATGTCTGCCTAAGCTATAAAACTTGTTACAGATACAAGCAAAATCTGCTAATTGTGCAGTTTGTTACTGAGAATGCAAATTACAGTCCACATGCATCAGACATTACCAATCATGTCTGAAAATGGGTGTGGGAATACTTTAAAGAAATTCATTATGTGGATTTGATTGCATAACACCCAGGTATGAGTAATTGCAGGACTGAACTGTGTGAAGATGTCTTTAGGCTGGTGTGTAAGGAGCCAGAATTTCTATCAATGCCCAAGCTTCATTTTTCACTTAATATGTTGATTTACCCTTGTTTCCTAGAAAAGCTTTGATTAAAAACATCAAGATAGCATCAATAAAAATTATTCAAAGCTATAATGCACTACTAAACACTGAACTCTTACTGCCAAGTACACACAGACTGCTTCAGCCAAACACAACTCATTACTTACAGTTCTAAACACCATTAAAAAAACCCCCAGCACACACCAACAGAGGCCTCGAATCAAGCTCCATGCAAGACTTAGACATCAAAGCATCACTGCCCACTCTTAGTGAAGGCTGCTACAAAATGTAACACCTCCCCTGTGAGAACAGTAATTACCTTTACCTTCATTTGCGAGCAAGGCTTTAATGCCTCACTTGATCTTATACCAGATGAGTGATGGCCCCAGCACTCTCATGAATGAAAGGCAATCACCTCTCCTTCCTGCTAAGGTATCTAGTGAGTCTTCATCTTAGAGCCACACACTTTACTGAGCCAAGTAATGAGCTGGGTGAGCTGGAAAACCTGGAAAACCTGAAGAGACTCCGTAGTTCATCTCCTCCTCATCTTCTCCCACTGAATCCACTCTGCTTGTTCAGCCCAGCAGAGCACATTCAGTCTCAGATGGCTGGAGGGTTACAGCCCACTCCCAGCAGGCAGCATTGGTATCAACCACTGCTTCACAAGTTTATTCCTGCATTGTGGAGCTCCTTGCAGCTCTGAATTCAAAGTGGACCTCTGCAAAATGACTCACCAACTTGAGAATCAGCTTGACTCTTCTAGAAAGAGTAGATCAAACTACAACTGGCTAGGAAGACCAATGTGAGGAAGGACTCAGGTTCTCTGGGGAGGATCTTGCTGTTGTTGTGATTGTTTTAAGTGCACAGCTATAGCAGATTACTCACTGATCTTCCTGTGCAAATCCCTTTCAACAGTGTAGGCTGGCTGCAAGCATTTAGTATCTGCAAGTATTAAATCCTGTACGTTGGCTAAGGTTATCAGTGACTAACAGCTAGCAATAACAAGGGTTATCCCCTCTCTGAACACTGCCTAGCAAATAGAGATAGACAGGACTGCTGACTCCAATTTCCTGTCTGTGTCTAGCTCATGAGCTAGCTCTTAGCCCACCAGAGAAGGCTACAGGGCTGATAGAGGTTCAGGTACTTGCAATGGTCTTATGTGCTGATGACACCAACCCAAAAATGAGGAGGAAAAGACAAAGGGTGCTGATTCTTACATTTTGTTGAGCTGGGTTATATTCACACTCTTACCAGTTCATGAACCAGCCACTGCCTTATCTTTTACCTACCATGCAACGTTGAAGAGCTCTGAACGGTTAGGTAGCTGGATTCACATTTCTGGGATTCAATATCCAGGTCTCCAATTTTTAGGATCAGACGTTTTCCTGGAGGCACTTGGATTTTCTTTTCACAGAGAGTGTAGTTGGGGTATGTCCCAGGATAGTTCTTAGATGCCAGGGTTCCACTGTCTTGATACATCACCACGTGCCCACATCCGTCCCCTGCGGTAGGAGAAGAAACAAGGAATAGAAACCCAACATATTCCTCCAATGTGTAAGAAAATCCTGGCCACTCAGTCATGGCTCACATGCACTTCCACCTTTGAAAACAGCAGTCTGTAACACTCCACCTCAATCCCATAGTTGCTGGCACATAAATAACCTAAATAAACACAGTCACATTTCTCATGTAGGGCAGTAGAAAGGAGGGTTGGAATCACCCATCAACTACGATGCCTTTGGACAGTCCTGTGGAGTCTCCCAGGCTTTAAAGCCAAACCCCACTGAAACCCTGAAGATGGACTTCCACCTGCAGTAGGTATGATCCTTTTTTAAGCAGTTCTCTTCCACTCAGCATTCCACATTTTATTTTCATAGAAAGAGCTGTCAGAGAGGGTAACTGACTCACAATGAAAGCACAGATGTGGCTTCACCACATACTATCATGGACCTGAGCCATCTTACTTTCCTGCTGGCCTTCTGGCAGCACTTGCACAATACAAAAAGCAAAGAATGCAAGGCAAAGACACAAGAGGGGCTTCAGAGGTGGGATGTGCATCATTAATGTGCCCAGGGTACTTCATGGGGGCATGCCCAGAGATAGGAGGGCTGCTCCCTCCTTGCTCAAGGGGTGAGGGTGGGCTCCCACAAAGTGTTTTTCTCCTGGCACTCTGTAGGAGCCAGTTTGGCTTTGAAGCCTTTCCTTGGTGGAGGCATCTGAGGAGCAGCTGCAGCAGTATGTATGACAACAGGAAAAGGCACATGGAAATGCATGGGGGGATGTGGGGGCTGAGATGGAAAACAGGAAGCATACATGGAGGGGAAGGAAGCAGATATCAGACAAGAGACCTTGACTAGCAAAGGAAGAAAAATTTGGTGAACTATTTAAGCGTGTACTAGTAGATTAAGTTCTGTGCCCAAGCTGGAGCCATTTCATTCTGCTGAACCTTTCAATTCATGGAAACTCTTGCAGCTGTGCCTCTGGTGCACACAACAGGCAGCCCCCAGTTCTGGGTCAGTTAGGCACTCTTCACATGGCAGTCTTGTACTCTGTTATCCCTGCAAAACTGAAACCTGTCCTAGAAGTGTTAACAAAAGAAAGACTCCTGCAGAGCTGGGGATTCACAGTGCTCCGTTTAACTACCCAGGATGTTACTTTTGGGGATGTTTTGGTTAAATTGTTTTGGTCTCTTCGTTTTAATTACATTCTGAGTTTCCTCCCACACTCACTAGGAGGAACAAACTTCAACTTGATGAGATGATTTAAAGGTGAACAACTGGAAACAAAGTGCCGCTGAAGAAACATGCTGTAGCTGAGGCTGGAGGGAAAGTGGCATGCTGTGCAGAGATAAGCTCCAAGCCATCAAATTTTGACTCTCTACTATATAATTACACTGCCATTTCATCCAACTCACTCAGCTGCTTTTCCACAAGCAACAGCATTTATTTTGAAGCTTTGTCATTATTACCAGCTTTGTTGCCTGCCATTTAATTTTGTTGCAGGTTCGTGCTTGGAATAGAGGTGAACAGGAGACATAGATCCAAAGTCATATCACCATAAACCAAATTAAATATGGGTTTGCAGATCTCTTTGTTCACAGGCTTTGAAAAAAAACACATCAGTTGTTCAAGTTGTTCAGTCTCTATTCATTTCAGGATGCATAGGAATATGCTCAGGATGAAAAGCAAATTGGCCTCTTGAGCAGATCATCTTTTTAATAGAAACTTTCTGCAACAGGAATAAAAGTATCCTGGGCTGCATCAGGAGAAGTGTGGCCAGCAGGGCAAGGGAGGTGATTCTCCCCCTCTGCTCAGCTCTGGTGAGACCCCATGTGGAGTACTGTGTCCAATTCTGGAGCCTCTATTACAAGAGGGATATGGATGTGCTGGAACGTGTCCAGAGCATGGCCAGGAGGATGAGCAGAGGGCTGGAGCACCTCTCCTATGAGGACAGACTGAAGGAGCTGGGGCTGTTCAGTCTGGAGAAGAGAAGGCTCTGAGGTGACCTTATTGTGGCCTTCCAGTATCTGAAGGGGGCTACAAGAAAGCTGGGGAAGGACTTCTCAGGATCTCAGGTAGTGATAGGACTAGGGGGAATGGAATGAAGCTGGAGGTGGGGAGATTGAGGCTGGAGGTGAGGAGGAAGTTCTTCCCCATGAGAGTGATGAAGTCCTGGAATGGGTTGTCCAGGGAGGTGGTTGAGGCCTCATCCCTGGAGGTGTTTAAGCCCAGGCTGGATGAGGCTCTGGGCAGCCTGATCTAGTGTGGGGTGTCCCTGCCCATGGCAGAGGGGTTGGAACTAGATGATCCTTGTGGTCCCTTCCAACCCTGACTGATTCTATGATTCTAATATAGGGACCAACACAGTACCTGAGCCATCAACTTTGAGCCTGGAGAGGAGTCCAGGGAGGCCCAAACAGCACAAAACTAGCTCACTTCCAGCAGGACACAGGACACCCTTGCTGCCTGTGTAGATGACAGCTGAGTAGGACAAAAGAACTGCCCAGGGCCTTTAAATTAAACTGAGTGCTTTTAACTATAAGCATTTGCTTTGGGTGGGCTAATGAAAGTAAAGCAGCTGCGATCTGGAGCTTGGTTTGCAGCTTACTGCTGCAAAAGAAAGAAAGAAAAGGGAAAACAATGGTAACAGTTACACAACCACTACAAGATGTCATGGGGATGAGCTCCTTCAAATGAAAAGTCTTCATCTTGCTGGGATATGTTCTGACCTCTGTCTCCTCAGTACAGTCCCAAGGATACATGGTGGTGATCTCAGAAGCAGCTGAGTTAGATGCCATTTACAGCAGCTGAGCAGCTGGCTGAGCCCTGCATTTGAAGTACAGAAATCCACAAGAGGGATTCTGTGACTCCTTTGGGGTGAAAAGCTGGAGAGGTCAATCCAGAGCCAGATAATGAGATTCCAATACACAATTCTGATTTTGGTTGGTTGCTTTTTCTTTTTAGTTGCTATATTTTTTAGAAGCCCAGCTTTACATTCTTCTGGAGACTTTGTGGATACAGAAAGAAAACCCTCTTTTCAAATAAAGAATGAATCCAGGGAAAATTAAGGCAAGTCTCTAATGACCTGAAAAAACCAACAAATATAGTGACTGCAATCACAGAATCACCAAGGTTGGAAGAGACCTCAAAGATCATCAAGTCCAACTCATCACCACAGACCTCATGACTAAACCATGGCACCAAGTGCCATGTCCAACCCCCTCTTGAACACCTCCAGGGATGGTGACTCCACCACCTCCCTGGGCAGCACATTCCAATCTTCCATGGCCTTTAAATTAGTATCAATACATTTTCAAGGGAAGCAGTCCCCCACTTTGCAGCATGCTCTAGCACAAAAGGAAAAACAAACAGTGTGTAAACATTTCCTTTGAATTGCATTTTAATTTGTTTTGGCCATTGGAATGGGCTGCCCAGGGAGGTGGTGGAGTCACCATCCCTGGAGGTGTTTAGAAAGAGACTGGATGGGGTGCTTGGTGCCATGGTTTAGTTGATTAGATGGTGTTGGGTGATGGGTTGGACTTGATGATCTCAAAGGTCTTTTCCAACCTGGTTAATTCTATTCTATTCTATTCTATTCTATTCTATTCTATTCTATTCTATTCTATTCTATTCTATTCTATTCTATTCTATTCTATTCTATTCTATTCTATTCTATTCTATTCTATTCTATTCTATTCTATTCTATTCTATTCTGTCCTGTCCTGTCCTGTCCTGTCCTGTCCTGTCCTGTCCTGTCCTGTCCTGTCCTATCCTATCCTATCCTATTTCCAGGAAACATTTTAACCCCTGTGCTGCAGCAGCTCCTCAGGACACTGCTTTTGCCAACTAAGCATTGGCTGGGAGGAGGACTGAGAGCAGGAAGGGAAGGCAGAAGAGCAGAAGAAACAAAGCAATGCTGTGGAGTGCTGATCTTGTTGCTCAGATTATTTACTTACCAACTTCAAAGGGATGCAAAAGGAGAAGGAGGTCAAGCAAACCGCAGCATGATTTTTTTTCCCCTCCTCTTCACAGACATTATTTACTTTAATGTCCCTCTTAAAGTAGGAATGAGAAAGCAGCAAATGATCTCCAACTGGTTCCACAGTGGTTCCTTAAGTCACAAGTTCCCACCACGTGCCCAGCTGTGATGCTTCCCCCCCCCCCCCCCTTACCCCCCACCAGTCATTGCCCAGCTGTGGCTGGGGGCTGGCTTCCCTCAGGGAGTTCCCTGAAGCCAGCCTCAGGAGATGCTCTGCCTCAAACGTATCAGAAGCTATTTTGGCAAGCAATGATCAGCATCATCAAGCACAGAAAAACTCTCCCTGACAACCATTATAAATGCCTTATCTAGCAAAGGAGCTTACAACTCTACTGCCACTTTTCAGAGTTAAAAGAGCTCTCTACAAATTGCAGGCACAGCCACACGCCAGGAGCTGGGGAGGTCTGTCCAGCTGCGCTGACCTACAGGGCAGTAGCTCTGCTGGATTGCCACAAACAGCCCTTGGCAACCTTTACTACCCCCAGAAACCTCCCATCTTTGCAGAAGTTTGCAAAGACAAAAACAAAATAAAAAGAGCAACTGAGAGCTGTGATTTTAATTACTTGCTGCTAAAATGCCTAAAGGAAGCAGGAATCTCCCTATAAGCAACTTCTTCCATCAACAGGAAGCTGTGTTCCCCTAAACTTCTTGGCCACCTTAACAAGTAGTAAGAGTAGAGTAGGGTACGGTAGAGTAGAGTAGAGTAGGAATAGAATAGAGTAGGAATAGAATAGACTAGAGTAGGAATAGACTAGAATAGAATAGAATAGAATAGAATAGAATAGACCAGACCAGGTTGAAAAAGACCTTCGAGATCACATCCAACCTGTCCCCCACCACCATCTAATCAACTAAACCATGGCACCAAGTGCCTCATCCACTCTCTTCTTAAACACTTCCAGTGATGGTGACTCCACCACCTCCCTGGGCAGCACATTCCAATGGCAAATCTCTCTTTCTGTGAACAACTTCTTCCTAACATCCAGTCTAATTGTCCCCTGGCACAGCTTGAGACTGTGTCCTCTTGTTCTGGTGCTGGTTGCCTGGGAGAAGAGACCAAGCCCCACCTGGCTACAACCTCCCTTCAGGTAGTTGTAGACAGCAACAAGGTCTCTTCTGAGTCTTACTTAAAGCCACACAGATATGACCCAGAAGCTGACACACTGGAACTTTTCCAGTTTCATGGTCTCTATGAAAACTTGACTAATTTTCCTGCTTAACCAAAGAACTCTCTGGAAAGCAACCATCTCAGGTCAGCTGGAGTGGAGGAGGCTCCTCCTGAACATAAGTAAAAACTTTTTCCCTGTGAGGCTGACAGAGCCCTGGAGCAGGCTGCCCAGAGAGGTTGTGGAATCTCCCTCTCTGGAGACTTTCAAAAGCACAAGCCCTCTGAGAAGAGGCTGAGGGAGCTGGGGCTGCTTAGCCTGGAGAAGAGGAGTCTCAGGGGTGACTTTACTGCTCTCTACAACTACCTGAAGTGTGGTTGTAGCCAGGCGGATGTTGGTCTCTTCTCCCAGGCAGCCAGTACCAGAACAAGAGGACACAGTCTCAAGCTGTGCCAGGGGAGGTTTAGGCTGGATGTTAGGAAGAAGTTCTTCATAGAGAGAGTGATTGGCCACTGGAATGTGCTGCCCAGGGAGGTGGTGGAGTCACCATCACTGGAAGTGTTTAGAAAGAGACTGGATGGGGTGCTTGGTGCCATGGTTTATTTGATTAGATGGTGTTGGATGATAGGTTGGACTCGATGATCTTGAAGATCTTTTCCAACCTGGTCTGGTCTGGTCTAGCCTATTCTATTCTATTCTATTCTATTCTATTCTATTCTATTCTATTCTATTCTATTCTATTCTATTCTATTCTATTCTATTCTATTCTATTCTATTCTATTCTATTCTATTCCATTCCATTCCATTCCATTCCATTTTCTATTCTATTCTTTCTATCCTATCCTATCCTACCCTATCCTATCCTATCCTATCCTATCCTATCCTATCCTATCCTACCCTATCCTATCCTATCCTATCCTATCCTATCCTATCCTATCCTATCCTATCCTATCCTATCCTATCCTATCCTATCCTATCCTATCCTACCCTATCCTATCCTATCCTCTATCCCTGTGTGTCCTATTCTAAGTGCTCTGGCAGGGGTGGTTGGACTCAGTGATCTTTCAAGGTCCCTTCCAACCCCTAACTCTCTGTGATTCTGTGGTCTGCACACGCACCTTCAGCACTCGTGACAGGATGAAACCTTATGCTACGTGGCTGCATTTATGCATGAGACCTCGGTGGCAAGATGATTCAGATTACTGTAGAAGTCACAGTGCCCGAAGGAGAGAAGGCAGTTACAGCCTGCCAGACCTTTGGCTGTGAATTATGCATGAGGACACAGGATTAAGAAATCACTGCATTCTGCAAAGAACAAGATCCTGCAACACATAAGGGACAAGGCTGACACGGGAATGTAAATAGCACCATACAGTTTGCTTGCTTTCCTTCTATTAAATACCCAGAAATAGGAGCACACTAGGTTTGCCTTTGCTTTTCAGGAGCACTATCTGGTTCCATCACAATCTGTGAAAGACAGAGAGTACTGAAGTGCACGTCAAAAAGAAGTGTATTTTAGTCGCTGCTTCCAGGACTTCAGCAGTGCACCCAAACGTAGTGCTCAAGAGAAGCGAGTTTCAGCACTGGAATTTGCTTTTCAGCACTCTAAATACAGCACTCTGGAGACTGAGGGTGTGAGAAAACTTCTCTGGCTTTTCAACTGCTACCACAACAACAACAAAAAGGAGATTTGTAATTGATTTATTTCCTGCAGAGTGTTTTTCACCACTTTTCTTTCATGGAGGTGGTGCGCTGCTGGGGTTGACCACTTCAGCATTTTATTGGTCTCTGCGTGTGGAATTACACAAGCATGGAAATTTCAGGGGAATTTTAAGTGGAAAGTCTCCCTGCTTGCTAAAAGGAAGCTGATTTTGTTTGTTTTCTAACAAATACCTGCCCACTGTAGGATATATGTTTACATGATGCACCTCAAGTGCAGGGAGGGCACTGAGGAGGTCACTCCCAAGCCCAGAAGGAATCTTAAAGGGCTGTAAATAAATGAGTGGATGGTTGTGCTCCTCCCACAGCCCCCATGCAGAGTAACCCAGGACCCTCATGAAGCTTCAGATAGATGCTTCTTCCATGTCCCTCTGCCTACAGCATCCCAGCAACAAGACAGGGATGTGAGGCCACAGCAGGAGATGGAGGCCTGCTCCCTCATCCTGGGGCCCCTCTGTGCTGGGAGAACATTGTGCCACTAGGGCACCTCTGCTGATTCTGCTGATCTGGCCAAACATGCAGTTGGATTTCCATTAAGGGTTTTTCAGGCAAAGTAGGAAATGTTAATCTTAACTGAGAGACACATCATATCTATGCAAATTGTTTGCTCTACTTTCTCCATCTGTTTTTTTTTTTTTCCCCCAAGTTTTTCCTCTTTGCTGTGCTTTACTGGAGATTAACTTACAGTATATTGCACCAAATTTGGACTGTGTGGGAAACATATGCTGCAAGCTCAGGGCCAGACTTGAATATTGGGTTGCACAGAAATAGGAATATTCACAGCAGTGCTAAGGACTGACAAACCCACAGGGACAGGAAATTCAGAGACACTAGGGTAAGGAGAGGCTGAAGCAGAGCTGTTCCAGTTACAGGAGCAGGTGGGAAGGCAAGGTTTCAAAACAGCTTTAATTTGGGCAAGAGGAAGTAGCTGAACATGATAGAATGAAACCACCACTCTCTTTTTGCCTCTTTTTTTTTCCCCTTAATATGCTATTCCCTTGTTAATGTGACACAAGTCAAGCAAGACTGACAGTTATCAGTGATGAAGAGTGCACTTTTTTTTTCTGGGAAGCAAACCTGTCCCACCTTACTTGAATATAAATCACACATTCACCTTTTTAGCCTGCGTGCCTGGGTGGAATAGATGATATTTTAGTAAGAAAGGACAGCAGAAAGCAAATTATGCAACCTCTCCCATTATCCCCAAGGTGGAAATTAATATGTGTCTCAAGAGAACATTAATTAGCTTGGTAAGGAAACAGTAATTGGCATTTATTAGCAAGACACAATTTTCTGGTTTGCCTTTTGACTCAGTCAGTCCAACTTCTAGGAAACTAGCAGTGTCCTCTATGGGTAACACAATCTAACAAGCGGTTCCTTACAATGCCAGTGGGAATGGAAGCAAAATTGAACTGAACCAAGACAAAGGTATGGTCAAAGAGTTACATCAGGCTGCTGGTCTGGAACACTGAAAGCAAGAAATGTCTTTTTTTCCCCTGTATTCTCATGTGAGCAGCCTGCCTGATGCTCATTGTCAGGGTATGTCATTGGAATGGGCTGCCCAGGGAGGTGGTGGAGTCACCGTCCCTGGAGGCGTTCAAGAGGGGGTTGGACGTGGCACTTGGTGCCATGGTTTAGGCCTGAGGTCTGTGTTGATAGGTTGGACTCAATCCTCGAGGGCTCTTCCACCCTTAGTTAGTTAGTTATACTGTGGTATTAACCAGAAGGGTGTATTCAGCAGCTCCCTAATCCAGTGAAGCTTATGAGCTCCCTGGCTGGTTTTGGCTGCATGGATTTGATCTGAGAGGTATTTAGTGAAGAAATTAATAATTTACCAAAATAAATAGAAAGGAAATCAGAAATTGTTCACAGAAAGAGAGATTGGCCACTGAAATGGGCTGCCCAGGGAGGTGGTGGGGTCACCATCACTGGAGGTGTTTAAGAAGAGACTGGATGGGATGCTTTGTACCACAGTTTAGTTGATTAGATGGTGTTGGATGATAGGTTGGACTCGATGATCTTGAAGGTCTTTTCCAACCTGGTCAATTCTATTCTATTCTAGTGCTGGTTGTGCCACTGTGATCCACAGCATCATTTCTGTGACACATTAATGTGAGTTTTAAGGACCACAAGTTTAACTACAGCTCTTCTGTCTGTCACAAAATATTAATAGATCAGCAAGTGCTGACTCCTTGCCACTTCCAGCCACTCATTGAATGTGGCACAAAACAACACACACTACAATAAGAGCTTATCTTTTGAAGCTCTGCTTTAAAGCCTTCAGCTCTGTGGCTTCCAGGCATTTCAACTTCCATTCCCCTGTACCATGCTGACACAAGGAATATGAGATGCTACAAATCCCTGGCTTTGGGAGCAAGCTGAGGCAACAGGAAGAGCAACAGCTCCTGAGCCAGCAGAGAACCTCGCTGTCAAAGTCTCCAGTAGAGTGTGACCAGCAGGATGCTTGACTGTATAGGGTAAAATAGAATGTTTTTCATACTTGGAGGAGAAAAAGGACTTTCCTGTTGTTGTTGTTGTTTTGAGCTTGGTTTACAACCAAGGCATAGCTGACTATATTAAGTCAAACACAGAACGAGCGTGGCACCAGAGCAGAACACAAGTACTTTTGGGCAGTTACCACAGCTGCAACAACAAAGCCATTCTGTTCTGATGGGTGAAGACACCCACCTACAATTCCAATGTTTTGAGGTCTCTCCTACTACACCATGAAGAAAAACTTTTGTTTGATTTCTGACAGGACACCCAGGCCTTTGTACAGCATCAGGGATCTCGTCCAGAACTCCCCATGTGGTTTTGTGATTGGAAATAAAACAAATAAACACCGTTTTTATTCAGTAGACACGAACATCTGGAAGATGACATCAACATGACTTCAACTTTAATGTCAAAGCACGAGACTGAAATCCAATATTGCTGAACAATCTGCCGTGGAAGTGCCAAAAACTTGAACATCACAGATTAAAGCTGTGATAGAAACAAGGTTTCTGCAGTAGCTGAGAGAAGAAACAGTGTTTTAGAGCTTTACTAACTGCCTGATGAACGCTATTTTAGCAGCTTGAGGCTAAATGTGTGATGCTAAATAACAAAATGAAGATTCTGGTCTTCCAGGAAGCATTGGCTCTGGATTTCTAGCCTTGCTCTGCTTTCCCCCTTCTATTCTTCTGTCCCTCTCATGCGTGAAAACACCTTTACCGAAGCTCTTTGGAGATGTGCAAAGCCAGCGTAGCTTGAGCATACTCATTCTTCCCTCTCCCTGCACGCAGAGCCAGCATGGAGCCACCAGGCAGGCAGCTGCTGCCAACAGACAGCAGCCCAACAGACATCAGGTGAACAGAAATAATTAGCATGGTTGCACTGGGACTGGAAATCCTGCTCAGGGAAGATGAAAAAGTCGCACCACCACCAAGCTAAACCTTCATATCTTGGAAGGAGGTTCCTGAGAGGCAAGCCCTGGCTCTGACAAAAGAAGAGACAGGGAGAGAGGGAATGAAAGACCAAAGTACTTCCTCCTCATAACACCCTCAGCTCCCAGGCTTAATTATACAGGATCAACAATTCTAACCATAACTACTGGCAGCCTCTCTACATGCAAGCGTCCAGCAAACCTCAAAAATGTCTTTAGCACACAGCAAACTTCCCAATCTAAATGAATTTAATTAGCTAGTTCATAATTTATTCCAAAAGCAATGATTAAGACACTGCATACTCTTCAAACTACTCAAACCCTTATCCTTTGTATTTTATTTGAGCATCACTGGTAGATTGTCCCAGTTTGAAGTTTCCTAATCCTAGCTGAAAAGCTAATTAAGGCTTTTAGGGGAGCTGTGTGCTCATTCTTATGCATTGCTGTCAACTTTTGGGTTGATTGCAGATATTTGGGATCCAACACCATTCCACTGAATCCAGTCAGAAGGATTTTATTTTGATTTTGCCTGGCTTGTTTTATTCTTAGCAGATGGTGCAAAGCCATGTGTTGATGAGTACATGCCACGGGAGAGCATGTGATACAATGCAGCCAGCCCCAAACTACAGTGGGGTCTCTGCTGAGGGCTTCAGTGCCTGCCCCCACTCAAGGCCACATTTCTTGGGGCGGTGTGCTAGCTCAGATGGGTACCAGCTTTGTACAACTGGTACCTGACTTAGTTCTGAGGCATCTATACAGCAGCATAAGCATCCTCAAAGTCAATGTTTTACAAAGTATGTTTTACTGTACTACAAATGCAGCTCCAGTGGACTAAAGGTGGCACCACGCTGATAAATATAAATGGATTTGGCTTTGCATATGAAAATCAATAAGAAATTTGCATGAGCTATGATTCAACAGCCATGCATGTTATGTGAATGTGCAGGTAACAACTTTCCCAAGGCATCTTTTTCCCTCCCTCCTTTGCCAGTGAGACTCCCAGTAGCCTCCCTGTCTCTGATTGTGTTTGAAATATGTCCCCTGATAACCTAAAGAGAAGTACATATAAAGGGCTTAAAGCTATTTATAGCAAAGCCTGTGCAACTGGAAACATTGCCATTTTCATGTGGCATTTTCATGTGGCTTATGAACTGCAACCAGAAATCTGTTGCCTCCCTCTTTAGTGATTCCAAGCAGCACTCACAAGGCGAGACAGAGCGAGCCAAGGAAAGAAGCAGACATAAGGACAAAATGCAAACAAACTGAAAAATCTACCAATCACTTATACTCAGAAACTGGAAGGGGGTGGGTACAAGAAAGATTCATCTCTCTCTGCATTTCAGACTGCTGGATATGGGCATGCAAAGTGGATTAGCACGATCACACTGATATTCTTTGGTATGGGGTTTGTACGACCCCCACCCCCGAGAACAAGCATAAGCTCCCATAATTACTGCATATGCTGTTGTCACATTAAGTAAAAGCCTCACTCCAAAAATGTTTCAGAGTCTACTGCCCTTCGATTCTTCTAACTGGGGACTGGGTGCAAGTGTCACTAGACTCAGGAATCCCATAAGCAAAGTTCATGTTCAGAGGCTGATCGGTAGATGCCACAAGAAATAGTTTCATTGCTTTATTTGAAGCGAAAATAAATGGGTTATAGCAGGAGCAGTGGCTTAAATCTTAACAGAGTACAATTCCCCTTCCTATTATGCCCTTCTACGAACAAACAGCCCTCAGGTGAGCTTGAAGTCCTACTGGCCAGAAATGTAATAAAGACAGACTTAGATTCAACTCTGCCCTCCATAATGACATGGTTCAAGGTCTTGCTCAATGAGACCAGATGGAAAAAAAACAGAAGGCAGTGAAAGGCAAAGATAACGTGTTCAGGTTTCCCTCCTTTCTACCTTAGGTTTAAACCACCAGAAGGAGAGATTGAGAAGACAGACCAGGTTGGGCACATCCATGTGAGGCTGGCATGTAGGGAGCAAGATGTTGTTGTCAGCAAAGAGCTGGCAACTGGAACCACAAGAGAAATTATCGGCGCATTATCAGAATTAAAAGGGAAAAGAAGAACCTTTTATTATAAATGCCAAAGCTACTTATTACTCATGGACAGTCATAGATGTGATATTTGTCCCCAGGTGAGACCTACTAAGCTTATAAAAATGTTTTAATTAAAGTCAGATCCCTAAACACACATCCTTCCCCATCACCACTCTCTGAACAACAGAATCCCACAGTTCAGATGGCTCTGGGCAACACACAGACATTGAAATGATTTTCAAGAGCAGAAGAGGTTGGACTTGATGATCTTTGAGGTCTCTTCCAACCTTGGTGGCACTGTGGTAAGCTGACACCTGGGCTCTGCACGGTCACACTCGGATATGAGCAATGCTATGAAGTAACCAGTGAAAAAATTGGGCCCTTGCCTTAATTTGAAGTTTAAGTGAAAGAACAGAAGCTGTAACAGCAGCTTCATCCTCGTTCCGTAGCATCCCTCAGGGAAAACTGAAAAGGAAGGTGAGCTGGTCATGGTGAAAAAAAAAGCAGGTTGTGCAGACAGCTCCTGAGAAGCCAGGAAAATGTGCTACTTTATTTCTAAAAATGAGTATTTTTAAATCAATATATTTAAAGCAGCACAACTCTCTTTGAAGCAGCTGGTTGAAGGCACCAGCGGTGACAAGATACAGAACTAGCTGCAACTGGAGCCTGATTTGCTCGGGCACTTCCCGTGCTCCATCACAACTTTTAAGTCAAGTCAAGAAGCTTGTGCAACAGGAAGTTGGGATCCACTTATCCTTATCTCCTTTCTCCACTGGTGTGACTTTAGAACATTTAGCCCCTAATTTACAGGGTAATATCAGTAAAGGAATAGAATAGCTGCACCCTGAGGAGAAAGGAAAGACAGAGGTCGGAATCTCTTCTGCTTTCTAGACACTGGTCAGACTCATATACATTGGACTTCGGTCCAAAGAGAACCAGACAAAATACTACTTGTGCTTCCTTGCTGTTGGTTTGATAGTAGAAGTATTTTCTAGTGCAACCTAAGGGCTTTCACCAATTAATTTAGGAGTAGGATTCATACTGCTTCATGCGACTGTGCGCACTGAAACCTCCTCAAATCACAGAATGGCAACAAACTTAGTTTCTGACTCTCCAAATAACTTTCTGCTTCTTGTCATCATGCAAGACAAACATTGGTGAAAGAGGAAACAAAATATTGTCGTCTCGCGTGAGACAGACATGAGTGAAGGAGGAAACAAACAAACAAAACCCCTCAAAACACTGATGAAAACAGGGGAATGAGGGTGTATTTTTTTTCCCCCCTTTGGTTCATGTGTATTTCCTGGAGCATACCAAGTTGGGAGTCTCAAAACAGGGAAACATACTGAGGACGGAATAGCAAAGCTGGCACGAAGCTGACAAGTGGAAAAGCAACACAACTCATACCAAATTCTCCCTTCTGTGGTGATCCATATCGAAAAAATCTCCATTCGTAGGAAGTCGTGTGGAGGAGAGGCACAAATCAGCCAAACAAAGTACTTTGTACCACTGCCTGGATGCACTGCTAATGCCCTCGGTTCTGGAATTTGCAGCCAAGTTGGAACATTAGTGCAGGGACTATTAATTTATCTGAATGCACGATCAAGCTCATTACGCTTAATTTCCAGCGTTAACTATTTAACCAGCCCAGTAGCTGTCAGTGAACTGCCCCAAGATGGATGCATCAGGCTAGGCAAATGCCACAACCAAAAGGTTGCAACTCCTCGGTAGGAGCAGTCGGCTGTGCTTGTAATTTACACAGGAAGCTTAACTGGGAGCCGCATAAAAACACCGGTTAAGGAAAGGACAGCCCGAGCCCTCACTGGGCGAGCTGCAGCATCACAAAAGGGCTGTCGAGATCCCTGCCAAGCTCTGTCCCGACACGAGTGTGCTCGGTCTCAGCGGGGCGGTGTGCGAACAGACTCGCTTGCGCCCGGCTGAGACACGGGGACTCAGCTGAGGGACGCGGCCCCGGGGAGCGGGGCGGCGGAGCTGTTGCCGGTCGTCCAGCGCCGGTTGCCGATCTCGGGACTTCTTCCGCTGGGGCCAGGCACCCAGGTGGCCGCGGGAAGGACCGGAGCCGCTCCCAGACCCTGTCTACAACTTGCCGGAGAGTTTGGCTCCGCTTGTCTGACTTCTTAAAAAAACAAAATTTAAATCCTAATTAAGGAAATCCGAAGCAAACCCAAGTGTGCATTTAGCCTAGGGCCGGTTACCGCCTTAATCTCACAGCTACTCAGACATGGGGATAAACCCGGCGAGCATTAACCAGGTCAGCTATATACAGCCCGAGAGGAGCCCTGGCTGCGCTCCCGCACAGCAATAAGGCGAGGACGGCGTGGACCGCTCCTCGCAGCACCCCACCGCTCTCCTCTGCGCAAGGTGGACGCCCCGAGGGGCCGTGCAGCATGGACCCCTTCCGAATCCACCACCCCCCAAACTCACTCACCCAGCTTCTCCGCCCGCAGCCAGAGCGGGGCCGAGGCTCCAAGCAGCAGCGAGAGCAGCAGCGAGGGGGCGGCCCGCACCCCCCCGGCGGGGCCCATGGCTCCGGCTCCCGACCGGGCGGGCAAGGCACAACTTCCCCACTTCCCTCCTGCTCCTTTCTCTTCCTCTCCTCTTCGTCTTCTTCTTCCTCCTCCTCCTCCTCGCCGGGGCGGCTCCGGGGCCAGCCCGCGCTCCCGCGGACGGGGGCGGCCGCTCCCCGACATCCTTCCCCCCCGCAGGTGTTTCAGCGGAGGCGGAGAGAGGGCCGTGTAGGGCTGCCCCTGGCCCCGCGCCCCTCCGGTGGCCGGGCTGCAGCTCTGCCGCCTCCCGCCTCCCCAGCCCGGGGCTGGGGGTGGAGAAAGGAAGCGGGAGAAAGGGAAGAGCCACTGCTCCCATTGGGCTGCAGCACGGGGGATCTCCTCCTCCTGCCGTGGACCGAGGGGCTGGCTCGTCCCCGCCGCCCCCTCGCCTGCCCTCCGCAGGAGCTGTTTCTGCCAACCATCGTTGCTCCGGGGTCGGGGACTCCCCGAACCCCCACAGCCCCGCGCATCGCTTGCGCGCCCCCGAAGCTGGCAGGCCGTACACGTGCACGTATACATGCACACACGCTTACACACATGTAATTTAAAGAAAGCAGGAATATCTTTGTCGTTTGCAGGCTAATTCCCAAGCTAATTCCAGCTGCCACAGGGAGAAGGGGTGCGGTGGGATGCGCAGGGAGGCGGCGGACACGAGGCCGGCGGACACGAGTGGGGCTGGTGGGCACGCAGCTGGACGGGGCAAAGGCCCAGCCCCTACAGCAGAGCTGGGGTGATGCTGGGGCTGCCTGCTTCTGTAACCTGCCCCCGGGGCGGTATTTTTCACGCAGGGGTGCAAAGTGTGCAAGCTTTTGTGGGTTAAAGTTCTGGGATGGTAAATTACAGAATTTTAAAGGATGCTGTGGGCAGCTCCCAGTCTCAGGTGCTAGGGGCTGGAGAAGGCTTGTGGCACAGGGAGGACGCAGGTACACGGTAAGCAGTTGGCTGCAGTGCCAGCAGCCACGGGAAGCTCACGCATTAAACAGCCCCCAGTGACTGACCTCTTCAAGGTGTGCCAGAGAATTCAAAGCGACTCTATCCAGTCTTTACAGGGGTAGGTTGATATGAGGCAGGTGGGTGCACACTGCTGGCAGGTCAGAAATACTCTGCTACTGTGCTAAACTGAAGCACATAATTAATTGGCATGCCCTAGAGACAACTGATAACTGTTAGGTTTTCTAGTATCTCAGAAAAAGTCAGATTTAGTAAGCCTTTCCCCCTCCCCCCCCCCCCCAAACTGAGCTCTTGTTTTGTGTTACTGCCTGTTGTTTAACTTTTCAGACACCATATGTGATCAGGTGTATTTTTTTTACCATATACCTGGTACATTATATTCTTGGTATAGGTGTTAAACAGATTTTTCAGTACTTGAGATTTAACCCTTCTTTGCAAAGGAGAGTTTGAAATCTAGACTAAAATGTTGAATGTGGTGCAAGGCAGGGAGAGTGTTGCTGCAGCAGCTCATCAGTCAGACTAATCCTCACTGGACCTTGTCAGCATCCTTCTGGCTGAAGGAGGTTGTGATGGGTCACTTGCTTCAAGATTCTGAAGGCTGAGAGACCTTTGAAGACGTGAATGTCTATGTGAATAGAAGTGGCCTGTTCCAATCCAATCCAATTTGTTCTCCACAATCTGTCTCAGAGATCGTGGAGAACAAATCCATACAAATGAAGGTGATTATGGAGGGGAACTGGTGAGACAGTCAAACTGCAACAGCTCCAAGAGTGGATTTAAAAAGAACATGGAATTGGTGAAAATATTGTGCTCACAGAAAATAAGCTTCTCCCATGCCAAGTACTGATTCAAAACCTGCAAATGAGATCCAGCATAAAGGAAAATGAGGAAGAGAAATAAATAGGACAACAGAGATGGTACAAAACATATATTACCTTTGAAGGAATTACAGTTGCTGAAAGGCAGTATAACATAAGAGCATGCACTGTTTTGTACTAGTCTCAGTGAGCAATCAAAACAGCTCTGTCACACAGGTTGAGGTCTAAAATACATTATTTCATCATAGGGCCAGGTTTTAACTATGTATGTTAAGGGTCATCATAAATACTGGCAGAAAAGTCCTGCAAGTCAACCTCATGGAGGTAGTGATGCAATAAATCGGGTCTGGCAACCTTGGGTAATTTAATATGCAAAACCCTCTGCCATGGTGCTCACTGCTAGTGCTGAACTCTCAGCAGAACTTGAGTCGTTGGTACAGGCAAGTCGGCAGCCTTGGAAGGCCAGAATGGTTTTTGCCTGTCACATACCTTCAGGAGGCCCATAAAGACGAGGAAAGTGAGTTGGCAGATGCCAGGAAAGGAAGCTGTCTCTTTGTCCTGGGTGTGGGAGGCTTGACAATGTCCTCTAGGACAGATAGGTAGAAAATAATTCCCTTCATAGTAATTTTTATTGCAGTGATTCGTAAAAAAAGGCTAAGTCATGCCCTTGAGACTGGGGCTGTAAAACATCTGGGAGTGGTATGTTTTCTCTTCATGACTGGTGAGGGAGTACACCATACAGGAGAGCACTGGCGGAAGGAAGGGTAGTCCAGTTTCCCTTTCAACCTGCTTGCCACCCTGGGCTCAGCAGGAGCTGGCTGGTTGTCTGAGGCTATGAGTTTCCCATTGCAAATATGTATGCTACTGAGGGGGAAACTCTACATCTCTTCCAGAGGGTGTTGGAATCATGGCTTCCATATTGACTTCAGGAGGATAATGAAAAATGCAATCAGTGCAGTAGCTTTTGTATTATTTATTTTGCTATTAAATTCACATTACTTTATCATGCCCTCTCCTTGTCAGTTTTCAATATGCTGTAGGCAAGGAACTTACTGTCAGCTTCCAAGATTAAATAATCATTAAGATGAATGGAGTAGTCTATAGCTCTCAAAGCTGTTATTCAAGGACTTGTTTAACCCCTGTCACATTGCTACAGTGCTTTGAGTAGACTCTTCCAAGTTTCCCTTTGCAAGGAGGAGAATTAAAACCAGCTTTTATATAAATACAGTTTTAAAGGCAAGAGCTTTGAGTCAAGGCAAAAGATTAATTCATAAAGGAGGCATACATTGAGCCTGACTAATAACTTGTGAGGATGTTACAGAACAGGAGCTTCATAACATGAAAACTGCCTGACAGAACACTTCTGACAGCTTAATGCAGCTGATTTTGGTCACTAGCACTGACTTCATTTGGAAGAGACAGGATTCACTCAAGGGCAAAGGCAAGCTACTTTCTAGCATGAGCATGTGCCCTTCCTTCACAGTTAGTTTTCCAAGCATATGACTTAGATAATAACATTTCCAATAATCACACAAATACTCCTATATCCATTATATGGATGCTTTTCTGGTGCAGCCACCTGTAAGTGAGGTATTTTGGGTTTACTTCATAGATGTCTGGCCATAGACATGGACAGCGAGGTAGGACTTCAGGACAAAGCCAGCTCAAAACACTTTCGAAGGTGATTGGTCACTATGTCAGGGACATACCCAGGTTTTATTCACAGTCTGTAGCTTCATGGATTACCTGTTAGGCCTTTGTATATTACACATACTGAAAGAGCTCCTCCTAAGCGGCATCAAATGAGTCCTTGTGTCCCTTGTGCTGTGTTAAGGTGATAATTTGTCTGGGGCAAGGGGCAGAGGAAGAGGGAAAACCATGCTGAAGTTTATCTAAGCTTGTCTTGCAAGCTTGACACTGTATAGATACTTTCATTCAAAACCATCTTGTTTTGTACATGTCCTAGAGAAAACCAAACCAAACCAAAAACCAAACAACCAAACAAAACCCCCAGCCCACTAATTTATACAGTGAGGCTTAAGTTTCATCTTAGTGGAGCAGCCTTGCTTTTGTGTGGCTAACAGGAGAGTTCCTGTTCTTCATAGGTCGTGAGCATTTTCTTTGCTGACTGTGTAGAAGAAAGAGGAGGAATTGAAAGGCACAATGAGGTGGAGAGGACCTGAGGTCACAAATTATAAAGGGCAAGAACAATTCTAGACATTGAGAGGTATGTTAATCTCATCACTTAGCAGAAGCAGAGCTTGCAGATTGAGAGACCCTTCAACAGTCTTTATAGTGGGCCAGTTTTAACATCTTCTTTGTTGAAAAGCAAATAGTATCCTGAATTTACAGGATAAAGCTGAGTAAAAAATGCTCTGGTTGCTGTTCTCTGTGTATTTGGGTATTGTGCTGCCAGAAGTGTGTGTGGTGGTTGCATAAAAGAATCAGAAAATGAAACTTAGAAAGCAAAAGCCTGAGATGTGTCTAGATTCAATGTTTGTATGTGATATGTGAGGACCCCTCCTTGTTAAAAATGTTTAGTAAAGTCAGTGCTGTGGCATGGCCTAGAAAGTCTTGCAAATTCCTTCAGACACACTTGAGTTATTCTGCATACACAGAGTATTTAACAGGCATAGTATACTGTGCTGTGCTCATGTCACTGTGAAGCTAAGGCCGTGCCCTTGGAGCAGCAAAGACACCTCAACCTGTGTAACACAACCTTCTATCAAGGTCTGCATACCATTAAACCAGCTGGAGATGGTCTAGCCTCCAGGACTCCTCCGGGCTTCTTGATATTCACCTAACTACTGATGCAAAAATGCTCTTCCCCACTTGCAGCAGACTGCAGGACTGGGCTGTCCTTGCCAGAGACAGACTTGGTTCTGGTGAAGCTCACATTAGCAACTTCCATCCTTGCTTACTGAAAGCATCCTTCTACAGGTGTGAAAATTCACAGGAGTGAAAGAGTTCTAGAAATAACATTTCCACTTTTCAAGTAGTTCTGAACAAGTAACTAAGAGGATATCGTGACTGAGCTCTTCATTACTTCAAGGGAAACATGAAGCGAAAAACAGGCAGAAGAAACCCTTCAGATAGAAGAAGCAGTTTAACTTGCACTGGCAAAGGTTGCTGCCCACACCCATACAGATGAGTTGGAACCACAATAGTGGCATTATGCAATTATACTGGTAGCAAAAATCCCCAAGGGGGAGAGACCATAAATATTCTTAGACCTTAAGAACATGGAAGAAGAAATTGTGGGCAATAAATTTGGGTAATAATCTCCGGGAGAGAGAAACCAAACCACAGCAGGCTTTAAGACTTGCTTTTATTTTAAGCAGCAGAGGATGATAGATCTTGCCTGGCTGGGAGTGGTAGCAGGGCCCTCACCAGCGCTGGATGCCTATGGGATAATTGGATGCTACAAGGATAGGAAGCCTCATTCACTACAATAGTAGCAGTTGGGTATAACTCTAATGAGAGCCATATAGGGGATGAATGTGCACTTTTCATCACTTTAATTACTGTAACCTATCCAATCATGTCACCTATTATGATGTAATTATGAGATCAAGCTGAAGACTAATCATTTGTCCCACTGCCACATATTTTGCCATTTCTCACAGCTGCTTGGTAGACTTCAGATCATAAATTGTCTTACATTCAAGTGAAATGAAATAAAGTGGCTAATCACCCAGATTCTGCACACAATTAACCAGACGTGCCGTGCTGCTGTCTCAAATCCTGTCAAGAAATGTGGGACAGAATGTTCCCTTTTTGTTTAAACATATTGTTTTAGGGTTGCCTTGAAACAAATATTATGATCTAAAGATTCATGACGCTCTTTGTCAAAACAGAGCCTACTGTTTTATAACTTACTGGTTGGCAGCATCCTTGATCAATTTGTCAACGACAAAGCTCTCATTGTCTTTTTGTAGGTGTTTTAAAGAGCCTTCCTGTTTCTGTAAGGCTCTAGCCCTCACACATTCAACAAAACACCAACGTTTTTAGCATACAGGCAGCCTGTAATTTTTAACTGTAGCATGTTGGGGTTTTTTTTTGAGGGGGAGTTCACAGCTGAATTTGCATAGTCTGCATTTTTCCCCCTGGAAAGCAAGTTGTCGTTTACTTATGTTTCTGAGGCTGCATCCATGTAAGACCTAAGAAATGACTGGGGCAAAATATGAAAGCAATCCCTTGGTCACAGAATCACCAAGGTTGGAAGAGACCTCAAAGATCATCAAGTCCAACTTGTCACTTCCAGGAATAACAAATTCTGTTTGAATTACAATAACCTTTTCATGAAGCCAGCAGTCAGTCTAGTTATATTCTTCAAACCCAAAGTGTGGAGTATTGGAAAGTGAATGCAGGCAAGCAGAGTTTACCCTTTTTTGATACAGTAAGTGTGGCACTTACTCTCATGTATAGCAGAGAGAGCAGTTTACATATGGTTTTATCAATCAGTATACACCTGGCTATATTAGTAAGAGCTGAAAGCAAATACAAGCATGAGCTGTGCCAGGAGAAGTTTAGGCTCGAGGTGAGGAGAAAGTTCTTCACTGAGAGAGTTGTTAGCCATTGGAATGTGCTGCCCAGGGAGGTGGTGGAGTCACTGTCCCTGGAAGTGTTCAGAAGCAGATTGGATGTGGCACTTGGAGCCATGGTTTAGTCATGAGGTCTGTGGTGACAGGTTGGACTTGATGATCTTTGAGGTCTCTTCCAACCTTGGTGATTCTGTGATTCTGGGTGATTCTGTGACTCCCTGATGAACAGAAAACAGCCAGTTTGCAGCAGCTCTAGCTCTTCTTCCTAATTTCAAGAGCTCATGCCACATTGCAGTTCTCTTGCAGGGTGTGATAGAAACTCAGGCAGAAAGCCTGAGGGGTTGAAAAGTAAGTGGAGAGATGGCCTTTCCCTTCTTTGAAGAAAGAGGGATGGGAATCATGCTTTATTAATGTAGTAATTAGTGATGCGTGGGACTGTGCTTCCTCCCTCCTTCCAGTGGTCACTTTGAGTCCTGTGGAAGTCTGTACTGGGAGCTTCCCAGAAGTAAAGCAGTTATGCAGAGTGGAATCATGGCTCATAAATCTGCAATAATCATTGTGCACAGAGTAAAAAGCTTCTTGTGCAACTTTTCCACATAGCACTGGGGCACCGCACCAATGAATTACAAGGTCACATTCTTGCAATTCATAACTGTCACAGCTGTGGATTACAACTGTATATACAGTTTAAGGGTTCACTGTCAATTGCTTTTAAGGCCAGGCTATTTATTAAATGTAGAAGAAAAAATGATCAAATGTCATCTGTCTTTGCAAAGACCTTTGTGCCTTTTGAAACATAATTCTTATGAAAGAAATATGGGCTTGAGTTTGAGTATTTTCTCATCTTTCACTTACAGTGTTCAATGTATTAGTGTGCCTCTTTATGAAATGCAAAGTAAAACCAGAGCCCAGCTCAGGCTCCTTGTCAAAGCTAACTGGGTAACAGAAAGCAAATGTAGCAGGTTGGTGAACAGTGAAATCAGTTTGAAACATTCACTCCTCGTGCCATAATAAACGGGCAGTAGTTGGGAATGTTTAGCACTTAGGTTTGTGGGGACAGTGTGGTTTCTCAGCTATTCCATCCCAAAGAAGGAACATCTGGCATGCTTCTATTTATCATTTTTCATTAAGGCTGCTGTACTCTTAGTTATATTAGTCATGCATAACTGGTGGTTGTCATTGGCCCCAACGTTCCTAAAAGGTGCTGAAGAGCTTCTTTATAGAATCATAGAATCACCAAGGTTGGAAAAGACCTCAAAGACCATCAAGTCCAACCTGTCACCCAACACCTCCTGACTGCTAGACCATGGCACCAAGTGCTTCTCCCTGCCCCAGCCTGCTTTACCTTGAGGTAGTGTTTGTTATGATAGCTTAAGCACATTGCTGTTTTGCAAATCTGTTGGGAGTCCAGCTGTGGTCACAATAAAAGGCCAACTCTTTCTATTATCATAATGCAAAGAGGGGTCACTCCTCTGTTGTGCAAGATCACATTCAAACAGATCAAGAGCAGCAGACACCTCCCCCCCCCAGGTTTCTCTCCGTTAAGGGACAACAATGCATTCTCAGACCTGAACGTGGTTAACCCTATCAGCTGTTAGAATGAAGGTGCAAGCCAGCAGGGTCAAAGGGTGCCTTTCCTGGCCTTACTTCCCCTCTTCTGCTGCTCACCTGATGTGTTGAGGCAAAGCAACTTGCTGAGCCAGCAGAACATTTTCCTGATAACAAGGTGAGTGGCTCTGTGCTGTGTTAGGGACCTGAATTAGCTCATGGGAGGATGAAAAAAGCGTCACAGGCAGTGTATTGGGGAATGGCCACACTGCTGAGGCAGGGGAAGATGAGGTCTGAAAAGAGGTGGGGAAAGGTCAGGGCTGCTGTCTTTAGTGTTCAGGTGTAGCTCTGTGTGCTTGCCTCCTCCTCACTCTGTCACCTGCCTGACTTCTTAGTGAAGAAAACATCTTCAGGAAGGAAATTTTCCTTGGCTGGGGGGAAACTCCTTCAGTAGAAGAAAATTTGGAAATGTTCTTCCCAAGGTATGTTTTCCTGTCCCTCAAACAAGAAGGGGTCAGACATATCTCCAGCTGTCTGCAGCAAGCCTGTGTTTGTCTGTTGGAGGCTCAAAAAAAGTTTAGAAAGCTTGTTTATTTTTCCCCCTCCTTCTTCTCTGCGTGCCTTTGCCCATGCATATGTGGAGAAAGGGAAGCACTTCTTCCTATGGAGCAGCAGTGGGAGCCTGTATCCAGGGGCACTGCTCAGGAGAGCTGAGGACAGGAACCTTTGAGGGAGTGGGACTGAAAGTCTAGGTATTTCCTGAAAGCATGGTGACCAAACAGCACTCCAGCAGCATGCTTTCACAGGCAGTGACGTGTAGTCAGATCCAGCCCCTGCTAGTTCATGTCTCCATGTTGGACACCCTTGCCTCTGTAGCTGTCAGAAACTCCATGCAGACGGACTCTCTCCTGGATTGCTGGATGAGCAATTTCTTTCCATGGAAGTTCTGGGAGTGGAAATGTGTTCAGGTGTTTTGCAATGCCGTGGAAACCAGGAGGTGTCAGAGGTAAAGCCTTTTATTGGAGATGTTTATGCAGACTGAGCATCTGACTGTTATGAAGCTCTCTACAAAGATCACATAATCTGCACTACTGCTTCTGCTTCTTTTGTCTTTTTCTCCTAATCTCACTCTTATATCTTCTTATACACCAATCTGCATGCTCACTCCCTCTGCAGTATGCAATCTTCTTTCTTGCTCTTCTTCTCTAAACACCTCTGCACATCCTTTCCATGCAGTCCTCTTCAGAGATGCCAGGCCAGGCCATTTCAGACTGCTGCCCTGTTTACCACTTGTGCATGTTGAAATCTAGTTTTCTTTAGATTTTAGACTGCACATTTGCTTAGTAACAATGGGGAGACATCTAATAGATAATACAGCTGAACAAATCACTAAAGAGCTTTGCAAAGACCTTGCCAACCTATCTTCTTTAAAGCAAAAAGCAGAGCAAGCTTTATCTACTTAACAGCAAGGATTTTATTGTCACTTTGTGCTAGCTCTCTTTCTCCCCTGGTGTCACACAGGGTGGTTACACAAACATGGTGTAGTGAGACCTGATATAGTCTTTCTTTTATTCCTTTATTTATTTTAAAGATTTGACCTTTTTTTAGCACTATATTTATAGATCCATGTTATGCTTTACCATTCCTTGTATTTTCTGCCCTGGGCCTAGCTTTTCCACATCTCTGGCCGTTGTTAGTCTCCAGAATTCAAATTTAACTAGTCTGAAATCCATCATTGGACATTGTTTAATGAGACATTTCTCCAGTCATCATTACTGCAGATCAATAGAAGCAAATCCCTGTCTCCTGACTGGTTTAGCTAAGTATCTCATGCATGACTGTCTTTCCAATTTGATCCCGTTTAACAGTCTGCTTCTCCCCCCTCTCCAAGCCCACTTCTCTAATCTGCAGAGATAGATATAAATCTTGAGCCAGACTCCGGGGGGTTTCTCCTGTTGGGTCTTCCCTCTGTTTGTGCACGGCGCTCCCTGACTGACTGCCTGCTGTTGCCAGACAAACAGCTGCCTGCGCAGTGGCGCTAACTAATACGAAGGGAGGGAGGCAGGGGCAGTGGGGGGAAGCCTTTTGCCCTTAGGGTCCTTGTTCACTTATTTTACTGAGAAATTCAACAGCTAATGGGGGCCGATTGCTGGGGAGGGAAATGTGAGTAATCCGTGGTCTTTGGAAAAGAGTGAAAATCCATCACCACTAGTGAGTGCTTCACAGCAGTAGATCTTTTCAAGGCTACTTTCACAAGACAAAAGGGTTAGAAACTGATAAGTAAAACCCGAGGTTTTCCTTTTCGTTGCTCTGCCCTGTAGGCTGATTATGGCATTGACAGTCCCTGCGCTCGGCTCTCTCGGCTTCCCCTCCCATCCACACGGGACTCATGAATTCAGGGACGCCAGGGAATTTTTAGCACTGTGTAACTGGGGGCACAAGCAGTCCAGATTGCACAGAGAATCACAGAATCATGAAACCATAGAATGGTAGGGATTGGAAGAGCTGATTCTGTCCAGCCTCCCTGCCAAAGCAGGATAACCTAGGGCAGATCACACAGGAACACATCCAGACCCATCTTAAAAGTCTCTAGGGAAGGAGACTCTACAACAGCTCTGGACAGCCTGCTCCAGTGCTCTGTCACCCTTAGAGTAAAGAAGTTTTAACTCATGTTGAGGTGGGGCAGGCACCTGGGAGATTTGGGTGTCCCTCTCCTTGTCTCCTCCACCATCCCTTTCTCTGTTTCTGCAGTCCTTCCAATGCTGCTGTGTGCTGTGGTTTTGTGAAGCTACACACAGATGTGTTTAAATGGTGGCACATGGTCAAGTGTTTCATCTGATGAGGTTTTTAGGTGCCTGACTTGCCTGTGAGAACAGATTGAAACTAAATTGCTGGAGTGGCCTCCCTTTTTGATGGAGGATGTTGCCAGTGAGGTAGGGATGATTGTATGTCTCCTGGACTGAGTCAGTTGGGAGCTGCCCTGAAACTTGAAAAGTTTTGATCTGGACTATTAAATAACCTGAAGCTGGCATCAGTTTTTGTTACTATGTTGTTCTGGTCTGTAACCTTTGGCAGTCCAGGTGATGCTTCCCAACTGATGTCTCTGGCTGTAGGGGTAGCTGGGGTGTATGATTGAGGCTGCCAACCTTCCTTCACCTAAGAATTTCCTTGTTCTGCTGTAAATAGAGTGAAGCCCTAAAGCTCTGTGTCTTAGATCATTAGCCTGCTTATACAGCTCCTGCATGCATTTGAAAAACCATGTGTGTGTTCACATGTAGGAAATATTTGTCCTCATGGGTCATGATAATTTCAGGTTCAAAAATGTTAGCTATTTGCTTTACTGGCAGTAAGAATGTGCATTTTTCTGCTCAAGATACAAGAGCCCACATTTGCTTGTGCATATTTCTACTGCTCTCAAAGGATTCATCTCAAAGATGAATCCATAGTTTGTGAGGTGCTCTGATACATACTGCTGTTCAGGAAGGGAATTATAACAGAGTTTGCTTTTCTCTGTTTCTCATTACACTGCTGGTTTTCTCCTTGTTCATGCTCTTCTCCCCCGTAGATCCTCTCCCTGTGCTGGTCTTTGGGATGAAGGAACTTATGTTCTGAAAGGAGATCTATAATATGAAGGACAGGGTTTATTAATGATACCACCCCAGTTCTGTGCCAGGTTACAGTTTTAAGGGAGAGATGCACTTAAAAATGAGACCTAATTCTCCACCATTTACAGATTTCACAAGTTCAGTTTCTAAAGCTCCTAAATACCCTTTTCCTGAAGAATTCCTGATATTCAGCTGAAAAATCCAATGGCTCAGGTGAAGTGATATTTGTTCAGACGGTGTGTTAGGAGGAAAGGAGACAATTCAAAGCTTTTTTCCCCCCCGCCTTTGAAGGCCCTGATTTATGGGATGTTACAGTGACACCTGGTGGAAAACAGCGTTGGAACCCTTAACAAAACTTTCTGCATCATAAACCGAGTGGCTTATTTGAATAATGTCTTTAATGTTATCTGTTTATTAGCTCCCTACACCTCAGCAATGGTCAGAGCCCATTTGTGCAAGGCAGGCATGAGGCACAGTGCAAATACTCACTTACAGGAATTATCAGCATCGATAATAACAAATCTTACCAGTCATGAAGAGAGAGTCAGTACCCAAATTTCCTTGGCCTAAAAGCCAAATAACAACGTTCTTATGTGACTGCTTCTTCGGGATTTCAGATGCACATTGATTACATTTCTTGCCAGGTTCTTAACTTGATCCCTCCTCTCCTCCCACTGCACCTCTCTATACACCCTCAAACAAGACCCAAGATATCCTAACAGTCAATTAGTTCCTAAAAATAGCCCAAACAACAACAACCACACACCCCCTTCCCCCCCCAATAATTAAATGAAATTAAAATGCTTTTTAAATGATTGAACTTGGACATGTTTGTTTACCAGGGCTATATCCAGGAACAGTGTGAGATGTAGTAAAAGCCAGGAACCATTCCCCAAAGGTATTTCAGTTGTGGCCACCCTCTTTTGGAGTATGAGTCAAGATGAGCTGGATTAACATACAACTTTTTAAGCAGACTAAACTGGTTTCTTTTGGCTGGAGCTAAGGAGTTCCCTCTCAAGTGGCTTTGCTGATGAGTTGGAGCCAGGGGCAACACCCTTTTGGAGAGGAGAAATGACAAACAAATGGGGCAGTGACTTCCCCTTACATATGTGACTGAAAGTCTTTAGCTGAAATCTAGGCACAGCTTAGAGAAGTGTTCCTCAGGTCTAGGAGTTCCCTGGAGTAGTGGTGAAGAGGCTGAGATAATGCACAACTAAACTCCAAAGTGTTTTCCAGGACAAGTGGGAGAAAAGGAAGGATCTTGCTCCTAAACTGATTTCCTTCCTCTGCCTATCTTCAAGCCACATGCTTGGCAGTATTTGTGGGCTTTCCCCAAGCTGGCTTATCCTTTCCTCTTGCCTCTGTGCTTTTAGGTCCTTTCACTTTCCCCAAACAGACACAGCAGTACATGGGGCTGTGCTGCAGCCTCCATCAGAGAAAACCATGAGGTTAATGCTAACCAGTTGCTGCTGTTGCTGGGTTAGTGTTAAGCAGATGTTCAGGCTGGTTTATTACATGACTGCAGGAATATTTGCTTGATGAGTGAGTGGGGCTTGGGAAGGTGAGGTGGCAAAGTGAGTCCCCTCTTTAAGCAGCAATGATAGAATGTGGCAGCTTAAAGTGATTACCAAACTGCTGGGTTGTTTTAAAACTAGCACATCCTATTTATCATACATAACACACATGCAGGAAAATCAGATAGCATTTGTTTATGTATACATAGATTTGAAAAGATCACTGGAGGTGTTTAGGAGGAGACTTGATGGGGTGCTTGGTGCCATGGTTTAGTTGATTAGATGGTGTTGGATGATGGGTTGGACTCGATGATCTCGAAGGTCTCTCCCAACCTGGTCCTGTCCTGTTCTGTCCTGTTCTATTCTGTTCTGTTATTCTATTCTATTCTATTCTATTCTATTCTATTCTATTCTATTCTATTCTATTCTATTCTATTCTATTCTATTCTATTCTATTCTATTCTATTCTATTCTATTCTATTCTATTCTATTCTATTCTATTCTATTCTATTCTATTCTAATTTGCACACACATATACATGAGGGGCTGTGGTTATCTCTGCCAGTACAACACAGATGTGCCACAGACTGGGAGATGGGTGTGTCTTAAGCTTGAATTCTCACTGACCTCTTTAATGTGTGTTTCTAACTTCATGTGGGACTCTTCAGCTCTCTTTAAATGAGGTACATAATTTATCTGTCCATCAGCTTCAATTTTCTTCAGTGACATGGGCAGAAACTTAGTAGTGAAACAACCCCCACTCATGCAGAGAACCCCTAGCGGTTTTGCAGTGGTTAGTTTGTGGTTTGTGTCTACATTGGATCCCAAGGCGGACAGGGGTCTGTTTTGAGTGGTATTTTGGTGTAGAAATGGAACATTTGGAGGCAGGCATTAAAACAGTGACCAATATGAACTATGGTGTTCTGACAAGGCTGTTCTTCACCACAATCAAGTTTTCCTTGCCATATCCACTTCAAAATACCAAGAAACAGCTTAATCATAGCAGAAATGAACATCAGACCAATTTTCTCTCAGTCTTTCCCTGTTTCTGTGTTGTTGGAGCACCTGGATAAAGGCACTGCACTGAGTTTCCTCTTTGCATTAATGATATTTATGCAAGGGGATCCGCCGACCTCATTGGCCAGCTCTTTTGTTTCAGTGGTTTAATAAGAAACTATGAAATAGACGTTGTGCAATTTCAAGACAAGTGCTCCAGGAAGCTGAAAAGTTGTCGAAGGAGCGGAGCCTGAACCAGGATTTCAGAAACATTTAATAAGCCCAAATGTAGAAATTTCACTCTCACCTCTCTGCCCTCTCGACCGAAAGGAGTCTGTGAGGCCAAACCAAGGAAGGAATCAGGCTGACAGATGAAATTGCTTAAGTTATGAGGAACTCTTGCCTGGTGGAACTCCCGCTAGCCAGACTTGCTGCCTTTTATTGTGTGGGGATCTCTGCTGTGTGCTGTTCTTTCTTGAAGGACTGTCAAAGCTTATGTACAAGTAACCTGGTAAGTTTTGGAAAACCCTACTTAACCTTTTGAAGCCTTGGTGGTTGCTAGCACTGTAAAAATGTCCTATTGTAGAGCAGCTCTCTAAGAATCAGTTTTTTACAAGAGTTTGAGGACTGATGTTGAACGTTTGGCTTTGTGAAGCCTGGTAAGGAAGAAACCCCACTCATCAGTCTGCCTGGGGTTTTATTTTGTAGTTTCTTTACATCTTTCTATTCCAACAGCTGCTGAAATCCCATTCATCAGGCTGTGTGAGGCAACCTGGTAAGGAAGAAATCCCCTTCCTCAGACTGCCTGAGTTTTTATTTTGCAGTTTCTTTTCATACTTCTCTTCCAGCAGCTCCTGGAATTATTATAAACACCAAAGCACCCAGAGGGTGAAGGAGAGAAACCTTTCTTCTTTCAGTTTATTCACTTAACTTACCAGTTTCAGTCTAGTCTGTGACTTTTCTTATATAAACCTAGAAAAATTGCAAATTCACCAGAAATGGTCTGGGAATCTGTGGCTTGCACACTTATCCTGAACAAGTTTCAGATTCTTATTCGAGCTACCTGTGCTTTAAATTGTGACTATGTCTTTACATATTAAAGTAAGTGCTTGGATCTTCAATCTTGCACTTTCATAGTGTTCCTTTGAGTAGCCGAGTGGAATGTACCACTTCTCCTTCTACTGATGCATGGCAAAGCTAAGCAAAACCTCTCAAATGTAAGAAATAATCCTGCATGAGGCTTTCAGCAGTTACATCCCTGTTACTGCTTGCCTGAAATGCTGATTTGTTTAGACGATCATGCACCTTTGCCCTCCAGGAAGTGCATTTTGTGCCTTGGGGCTAAATAACCGTGGAAACCTACTGCAGAGGACTATCACCTGCTCCATTTTATGTCATAAATTTGTCTTGACAGTTCCTTTAAAACTATTCCTTACTCTTGCATCAGTGAAAGAGTTAATTGCCTTCCCTGATGGAAGTCTATCATGCAACGATAACTTTGATGGAGATCCTTTGATTTGAGCTCAAATTAATTCAGAATAAGAAATAAGTTGCTCTCCCTCTCAGCTTTGAAAGACAGGAAAATCGCATTCACCTTCAGTGGATGTATTGTGTAAGGGATTCAGATGAGAAAAATACACTCTTAGAGTCTGAGAGCTGTAAATCTTATTTTTCACCCACCCCCACTCTGCTTATTGTGTTCACATTTGCTTTGTGACACCTTTAATTCTCGCTATTGTCACGGCGGTGTGTGCAGTTTGCTGAGAATTGCTTCCTGAGAGTTGTTTTATTAAGGGTGATCTAACCTGTTTGCAGGGAAAATAACTGAAGGCCTAACATTCAGCTCCTCTAAGGCTGTTAAATATGTCCCCAGATCATTCACAGTTCACAAGAGGAGCCTGGGTTTGCACACTTCTGATGGCGTAAAAACACAGGCACTTCAGCCCTGGAGCGCTTTCGGCAGGAGAGGAAGGGCAGTCACCATATGGCTGTGTAAAACCCCTTCAAAAGAAGGGCAGACAAAAGGCATTTAGCTTGAAGAAAGGTCTTTCCTCTGGCAAGGGCTCAAAGCCACTTGGCTTTGTCATTTATACCCAACCTACATTTGTTATTGACTTGGTGAACCAGAATCAGGAGACAGGAGCCACATTCCTACCTGAGCTAATTCTGCCAATGTCTTAGCTGGGTGGCAGTCTGAAATTAGTCTCAAGTGAGAAGCTACTGATGTGCCAGTAATAAAGTGCTTCAAATGAAGTAACATTAGTCAAAGAAGAGTTGTTTTTACAAGAAACCAAGGCTTTAACATGTTTTAATCATAGAATTTGGGGCAACATTTTGACTCTCTGTGAAGCTGTGTGTTTCTCTCTTACAGGAAGGAGAACTTGGAATTGCTCCCCTTTGCAACGTTAGTGACATCACTGGGGCGGTGAGTAATGGTTTACTTTCTTAATTAATAGCCTTCTATGTTACTGCTATTGGAATAAAACGAGCACAATGCTCGCATTGTCAAAGACCTCACGTGAAAGTGTACAGTCGCCTGGCAGTATGAGTCAGCAGGTTGTGTGCTTAGATTTGGCTCCAATTGTTAAAGACTCAACTATTAGTTTTTTGTTTGTTGTTTCTTTAAAGAAAATCTGTGGAGTGTGTGGATCTCTGCCGTGAGTCACATTCACATGGTGATCTACAAAGTTCACACGTTGAGAAAATGAGAGAACAACCTCCAAATGCAAACCATTAGGTCTGCTTTGTTCAGCAGCCTTTGTGCAGTTAATTTGTTTGTTTGTTTTCCTTTGCTTTCCTTTGCTTTGCTTTCCTTCGCTTTGCTTTGCTTTCCTTTGCTTCGCTTTCCTTTCCTTTGCTTCGCTTTCCTTTCCTTTGCTTCGCTTTCCTTTCCTTTGCTTCGCTTTCCTTTCCTTTGCTTCGCTTTCCTTTCCTTTGCTTCGCTTTCCTTTTCCTTTGCTTCGCTTTCCTTTCCTTTGCTTTCCTTTCCTTTCCTTTGCTTTGCTTTCCTTCGCTTTGCTTTGCTTTCCTTCGCTTTGCTTTGCTTTCCTTTGCTTCGCTTTCCTTTCCTTTCCTTTCCTTTCCTTTGCTTTGCTTTCCTTTCCTTTGCTTCCCCTTTCCTTTCCTTTCCTTTCCTTTCTTTCCTTTCCTTTTCCTTTCCTTTCCTTTCCTTTCCTTTCCTTTCCTTTCCTTTCCTTTCCTTTTCCTTTCCTTTCCTTTCCTTTCCTTTCCTTTCCTTTCTTCCTTTCCTTTCCCCTTTCTTTCCTTTCCTTTCCTTTCCTTTCCTTTCTTTCCTTTCCTTTCCTTTCCTTTCCTTTCCTTTCCTTCCTTCCCTTCCCTTCCCTTCCCTTCCCTTCCTTCCCTTCCCTTCCCTTCCCTTCCCTTCCCTTCCCTCCCTTCCCTTCCTTCCCTTCCCTTCCCTTCCTTACCCTTCCCTTCCCTTCCCTTCCCTTCCCTTCCCTTCCCTTCCCTTCCCTTCCCTTCCTTCCCTTCCCTTCCCTTCCCTTCCCTTCCCTTCCCTTCCCTTCCCTTCCCTTCCCTTCCCTTCCCTTCCCTTCCTTCCCTTCCCTTCCCTTCCCTTCCCTTCCCTTCCCTTCCCTTCCCTTCCCTTCCCTTCCCTTCCCTTCCCTTCCCTTCCCTTCCCTTCCCTTCCCTTCCCTTCCCTTCCCTTCCCTTCCCTTCCCTTCCCTTCCCTTCCTTCCCTTCCCTTCCCTTCCCTTCCCTTCCCTTCCCTTCCCTTCCTCTTCCTTCCCTTCCCTTCCCTTCCCTTCCCTTCCCTTCCCTTCCCTTCCCTTCCCTTCCCTTCCCTTCCCTTCCCTTCCCTTCCTTCCCTTCCCTTCCCTTCCCTTCCCTTCCCTTCCCTTCCCTCCCCTCCCCTCCCTCCCCTCCCCTCCCCTCCCCCTCCCCTCCCCTCCCCTTCCCTTCCCTTCCCTCTGCTTTCCTTTCCCTCCGCTTTCCTTCCCTTTTTCCCCCCCCTTCTTCTCAGCTATTTGATGGGAGAAAGCTTAAAATGACTGTTGTTAAAAAGGTAGTGTCCTGTCAGACTAGATTCATGTGAGCTTTCCCCAGCAGTGAGGACCTTATCTGCTGTTCCCCCAGTTCAGATTTCAAATGCAGTTCGAGCTGGTGGTTACATATATTCTTTGCAGAGCAGTGGAGAAATCAGTCATCAATATTTTCCACAGAGACTAGTGGGAAGCAGCTTCTCAACACTTGATATCTGGTGAGGTTGGGTCATTTATGACACTAGGACCATAAAAGGCTGTGTTGCCATGACAATACATAGCCACATTGACTTAGAGGTTTAGGTTACTGTGTGTCCTTGCTCAGTGTTATCAAGCCTTGCTGTTGTTGGTTTTAGCTTGGTTTTTTTTTCATGAGGCTTTGTAAGGTTTGATAACAGTCTCCTGCTTCCAAAGTTGTTCCCTGACAGCTTCCCTTTAAAAAGAATAATGTACAGCACCATTGACAAGTGGATGGGACAGAATAAAGGAGAAGGGTCCAACATCAAATCCAAAGCACATATTATTTATAAGATCATGGGTTTGAAGCCGATGCCTTGCCTGTTGGGGAGTGAGTGGGTTGTGATGAATGGCTTTCCACTGTGCTTGGCTGTGCTGCATCCTGCACCTCTGTTACTGCTCTGCAGAGAGCAAGTGATGAAATAAAGCTGGGAGAGAAGGAGCACTGAATACACCCACACACATCATGGCTGGCTGGGTGGCTTATTCCCAGAGCAAGAGTGAAGATGCACTGCTTTAGCCAGGGCTCCTCCTGCTCCTGGAGCTGTTCAGCAGCCCTTTCCCAAGGCCTCACTCTCCCAGCTGATAGTCACAGGATGCTCTGGTGTCCTGTAGTCCTTTTAAGTGCTCTCAGTATGTGCAAGGATGTCAAAGTCTTTACTGGAGCTGGGCAGCTACCTGAAAATCTCTTGTTTTGCACAAAGCAGCCTCTGAGAATGATTTAATTCCACGCTGTACATCGAGAAGGGCAGTATAGAGCATAACTCCCTCAGTGTAGTAACTGAGTACCTGAAATCTTTGGTGTATTTAATATTTTTGTTACAGTGTTTAAGTGCTGTAAATTCCTACTTTATTGCTAAGGAGTCAGGGCACAAAGTTGGTGATGCAGAATGTTTTCCTGCAGCTGGAAATGGATGCATTGTCCTCACCCTTAGTGCTGTAGTATTCCTTCTCTTTAGAAAGGTCCTTTTCAAAACCACTGTCTGTCTTTGCAGTGCACACAGGGATGCCAGCTTTGGAATGCAACAGTGCAAACCCAGTGCCCACTGAAATGTGTGAGTATTGCCTTAGCCTTGGCTCTGCAGCACTTGTCTCCAGTCCATTGAGTACCTTATCCAATGGCAGATGTGGAAAACCTAACCAGAGCAGTGTGTCTGTGAAAAGATGTAATGTCCATATTTTTACTCAGTGCCTTTATAAATTCTCCTTTCAGAAGGCAGTCCTTCTTGCTCTGGGAGTTACCTGGAACACAGAAAGTTTTTACTGTGTTTGCCAAAATGTGGGGATGTTTTACAGCTCATTAAGCTCAAACACTCGCCCAGACTCTCAAACAGAGAGAAAGAATTCAGGATTTTACTGTCCCAGAGCTGTATGCAGATGTAAATGAAGCACATGGTCCTTACTAGATTGATTTCTTGCTTTTGCTAAACCAGATGGATGAGACTGAGCACTGGTCTGGGACAACTGCCATGGCAGTTTTTAAACTGGCCTTTTGTTCCTGGACCTCTTGAACACCTGAAGCTCGTTCATTCTTGGCATCATTTTGATGTTGACTTTCTGTGGGGTTATTTCAAGTGTGGTTTTTCCTTCTCTCCTTACCTGGCAATGATAAGGTTTTGCAGTGTACTTTCACTGGAAGAAACTTCTAATTAATTGATATTATCTGCTTGAAATACTCTATTATTATGTGCATGCTAATCCTACCTTTTCCTGACTTGCTTCTTGGCAGAACCAGACATACAGCAGAGCATGTGAGGTGAGTTAAATGCTATCAGATCAATAAAAAATAAGTAAGTCATGATTTCAGTGATTACTATGTCCACATAGTAAGTACCATAATAGCATAGTATAATACTACCATAATAGTACTAAGAAATGCAATGTAGCTACACAAACTTATCAGTCCATGTCTGCTTTGTGCTCCCTAAAGCTGAAGAATGAGTTAAGTACATGCACCCCTTCTTTCCAGCAGGGTGGCTAAGAGCATGCTTGCATTCAAATCTGCTGTGTGTCAAAAAATAATGCTTTTTTAAAAGCAGACTAGTCACATTAGTATAGAACCCAGTACAGATCTATTTAAACTATGTTCTAAGTGCTCCCAGGAGTCTTGTTCTACCCAGTTTTTCATTGATGCCATCAAACGTGTATGCTTGTTAAGGCTCCTGTGACATCAGCTGGGTGAGAAGTGGGAATAAGGAGTGGAAGCTAGAGGACAAATCACACTCTTGACTAGACACAGTCTGAATGAAGTAAAACACAATTGAGTGAGGGACAATGTGTTTCCCTTTAGGAAAGAGCTCTCAGATGAGGAGTGCCTGCTCTGTGCTGCAGGTAGACTGGAATTTACAGTGATAGGTATGAAGCCAGCCCAGGAACTTCCTTGTTCCCTCTCACCTAGGAACAAGGGAGTGCCACTGAATTTGGTGGGAATGTTCACAACAAAGGGCAGCAGGATCTGGTTCATACAGGTTTCCTGTAAGTTTGGCTGTAGCCATGCCATGCAGAGGATGCATATGGAGTCAAAGCACAGAGTAAGTCTGGATAGAGTTCTGTGTCCAATTCGTGGTCTGGTAAATTCAGTTTTAAAGTTATTGTCTTATTCTGTTACCTGGGTTGAAGAAAAGTAGAAATGTCTTCCTGAGTGTTTTGATTCACACCAAAATCTCCACTCTTGTTTTAACAAATACAGTGAAGTTAATTCTGCCTTATAGTAAAACCTTTTTCATAAACCTGAGACATTTTCCATGCAATCTCAACCATTTAAGATGATGCTTTGTTGAGCACCAGTCATTGACTTGCCTATTTGAAACCAGAGCAGGGGAGATTTGGGTAGGACATTAGGAAGAAATTCTTTACTATGAGGATGGTGAGACACTGGAACTGGTTGACCAGAGAAGTTGTAGAAGCCTCATTCCCTGGAAGGGGATTCCAACAGGTCTGATCAGTGGAGGATATTCAAGGATTTCTTGTTTTCAGGCAGAGCAGATGGCAAATTTCCCTCAAAATTTCTAAGGCTGGGAGCTTTAGTAATCCTCTTACAAAAATTGGATTTACAGTTCAGACAAAGATCAGGAAAAAGAAAGAAAAACATGACAAGACCCAAATGGTCAGAAACACCTGTTAAATAAAGAAGGCATTATGAATCAGAATGTAAACTGAAGGCACTTCCCCTACAAACTCAACAATGCTTGGGTGTAAACAAAAGCTCCAGTGTGCAGTTGATAATTGATGTCTGCTAATAACCAGAATCTTTGCCTGCTAACAGTCCTGAGAATTCACAGGGGAGGATTTTATTTCTCTGAATAGAAAAAAGCATTGGAAAAAACTTCAGTGCTTGCCCTTGTCACTGAGTGCCTGGCTGTGAGGTAATGTCCATAGGAATACACTCCTGAGCAAGCTCTAAAACTCGTGTCGGCTGCAGCTGTTATCTGAAGCAATATGCCTTATCAGCTTCCATCGGGGACTGGAGGTGTACATCCTGGAACCACAGGAAGAGCAATTAAAAAGAATTAGCTCACTTAACATAATGAATTGATTCTGCAGGAGCTAAAGGTTAATTTTCACTTGAGAGGTGGTTATTGTACAAAGCAAGCGTCGAGATTTCATAAGCCAAATGAACCTGCGAAACAGAACGAGCCCAAATGAAATGCCTGTCTAGAAAAGCTCAAGCCATCACTTCTCAGAAGCTTTGGCTTTCTAGGAGGCTCAGTTTTATGTACAGCTTTTAATCTGAGATCCACCTGGAAAATGCTCCTACCTCTTCTTAAGTTCTCTACCCACTACGCAGGGTAACGCTGGTACCTGGACTGAAAACTTTCTGTCCTTGGCATGTGAGTGTGGAGAACGCAGTGCCCTGGGTATTTGGTATGTTTGCAACTTGTAGGCATAACTGTACCAGAAGGAGTAACTACTATCAAGGAAGTGTGAATTAGCATGGCTGCTCTAACCAATGACTAATTTCAGTTATTGTGAAAACTGGCTGGGACTACATTTGTAAGCGTGTGCCTCATTCATGGGAAGTAGATGAAGCAGGAGAATGTGAAGCAGCATATTGAACATATCATTACCAAGTTAAACCCCATTGCTTCCCAAGTCCCTGGTTGTCATTGTAGTCTATTCCCAACTTTAATTTATCCCCATATTTGTGCTTTCAACAAAGGGACAGGGTGTAAGGAGGAAAACCCTAATTCAGTGCCCAATGAAATGATGGAAAGGCTCTTGGGTAGCTCTTTGGTGTCAGTTTGTAGTACTGCTGCTTTTTAGAGGGGATCTATTGGTTGGTTTGTATGTTGATTAGGTGGTGTTGGATGATGGGTTGGACATGATGATCTTGAAGGTCTCTTCCAACCTGGTCTGGTCTGGTCTATTCTATTCTATTCTATTCTATTCTATTCTATTCTATTCTATTCTATTCTATTCTATTCTATTCTATTCTATTCTATTCTATTCTATTCTATATACCCACAGGACTTGTATGCATTCAGAACATGTTTGCATAGTTGTAGGAGGAAGTTTGCCTTTATGCCAAAGTAACAAGTGAGTTCTGTACCCTCCACAGACAGTTTCCTGTAAGTTTGGCTGTAGCCGTGCAGAGGATGCATATGGAGTCGAAGCACAGAGTAAGTCTGAACAGAGTTCTGTGTCCAGCTCATGGTCTGATAAATGCAGTTTTATGATTATTAGTGTTATTGTGTTATCTAGATTTCTTTGGAAAGGAAAAATAAAGTAGGAATCTCTTCCTGAGTGTTTTGATTCACAAGATCATCACCACTCTTCTGTTTTAACAAATGCAATGAAGTTAATTCTGTCTTGCAGTAAAATTTTATGTCACAGGCATGAGATTTTTTGAACACAGTCTCAACTGTTTAGGATGATACTTTGTTGAGCACCAATCCATGGCCTGTCTATTTAAAGCTAGAGCAAGGGAGATTTAGATTGGACATTAAGAAGAAGCTCTTTACTATGAGGATGGTGAAACGCTGGAACTGGTTGACCAGAGAAGTTTTAGAAGCCTCATCCCTGGAAGATTTCAAGACCAGGCTGGGTGAGGCTTTGAGCAGCCTGGTCTAGTGGAAGGTGTCCCTGCCCATGGCAAGTGGTTAGAATCTTTAAGGTCCCTTCCAACCCAAACCATTCTGTGATTCCATGTTTCTGTGATCTTGAAATCACTGCCAAAAGCTCCTGTAACTTAGATGGAAACAACAGGGCCAATACAGTGCTATTGAAATAGCCCCCTTGAAAATATCTTCAAACATCTCCCAAACCTCTCTAGGTTTCTGTTCAGAAAGGGTTTACTAAGTACCTGTAACTAAAACTGCATTGACACAAGAGCAGAGTTGTAGTCACATTTGCTTGCATTGAGCTGGAATTCTTCCACCCTGTATCCATTTCTAAGTCTATGACCAGAGAAGACTGAGAGGGGATTTAATAAATGTTTCTAAATATCTGAGGGCTAGGGGTCAAGAGGGAGGGGACAGGCTCTGCTCACTCGCACCCTGGGATAGGACAAGGGGCAATGGATAGAAACTACAGCACAGGAGCTTCCACCTCAACATGAGGAGGAACTTCTTCACTGGGAGGCTCACAGAGCACTGGAACAGGCTGCCCAGAGAGGTTGTGGAGTCTCCTTCTCTGGAGACTTTCAAGACCCATCTGGATGTATTCTTGTGCCACCTGTGCTAGATTCTATGCTCCTGCTCTGGCAGGGAGGTTGGACTCAATCCCATCCAACCCCTAACATCCTGTGAGCCTCTGAGCTGGCTCAGTTCAGGCTTACTTTATCAAATTTTCCTTCTACTGTCATGTGCTTTATTCAGCCACATGCTCTACATATTCTTTGGACTATTTTTATTAGCTTCACAGCTTTCAGGTGTGTGAGGCAATAAGCCTTTAACCCTAAACCCCCAGAGATCACTATGAAAGAATTTGTTCTTACTGTTGTATTTAATTCCCCTCAGACTGCTTGAACAAGCCTGAAGCACCATTTGCATCTACCATTGGAAACCACAGTGTCACACTACGCTGGAGTCCAGCTAACATCTCTGATGTAAAATACATTATTCAGTGGAAGTTCAGTGAGCTCCCTGGAGACTGGAGGTACACAGAGGTAAAGAAGAATGCTTCCTCTTACTTTGCAAGGAAATAAGTCCTCCTCTGCTCTTTGTTTTGTTTTGTTTTTGTTTTGTTTTGTTTTATTACAGAATAGAATAGAATAGAAAAACCACTTGGAAGAGACCTTTGAGATCGTCGCATCCATCCCATCATCCAACACCATCTAATCAATTAAACCATGGCACCAAGCATCCAGTCTCCTCCTAAATACCTCCAGTGATGGTGACTCCACCACCTCCCTGGGCAGCACATTCCAATGGCCAATCTCTATTTCTGTGAAGAACTTCCTAACTTCTTCCTAACATCCAGCCTAAACCTCCCCTGGCACAGCTTGAGACTGTGTCCTCTTGTTCTGGTGCTGGTTGCCTGGGAGAAGAGACCAACCCCCACCTGTCTGCAACCTCCCTTCAGGTAGTTGTAGACAGCAATAAGGTCTGCCCTGAGCCTCCTCTTCTCCAGGCTAAGCAACCCCAGCTCCCTCAGCCTCTCCTCATAGGGCTTGTGTTCCAAACCCCTCCCCAGATTTGTTGCCCTTCTCTAGACCTGTTCCAGCAAGTCAACATTTTTCCTAAACTGAGGAGCCCAGAACTGGACACAGGACTCAAGGTGTGGCCTAACCAGTGCAGTGTACAGGGGGAGAATGATCTCCCTGCTCCTGCTGGCCACACTGTTCCTGATCCAGGCCAGGATGCCATTGACCTTCTTGGCTGCCTGGGCACAATGCTGGCTCATGTTCAGCCTTCTGTCAACCAGTACCCCAGAAACAGAAAACTATTGCATGGTATGTTAGGCACATAAAGGAGGTTTGCAAAATCATGAGCAAAATGGAGAAGCTGAGAAGTGGACAATTACTCCCTCTGTGCTCCAACACAGGAACTTAGAACCTTGGTGGTCACTAGCTGGTAGCAAATGACAGTTATTTCCTCATAGAATGTGTAGTTCAAATGTTCAGCTGCTTCCTGCCACATGTGGATGTTAAGCTGCTACATTTAAACTCCTAAATATTAAAATTAGTAGAATGACTAATTAGGACTTGAAAAAGTGAGTGGACAAATTAGTGGAAGAAAAAGCTAAGTTCTACTGAAGGGAAACTTTGAAACTTCACCATTGTTTCCTGTTGAGTCATGCTTAGAAAATGTCAAGACAGAGTATTCAGGAGAAATATCACTGCAGGCTTTTTTTCCCCCCCCTACCTTTCCCTAGAGAAATTTCTTTTGGTTCTTGTGAAAGACAATAGTTGGCTAGCTAGAGCTTGGTTCTGACTCAGTAGTTACTTCTCATATTATGTCCTTTTACGTCACCTGTTATCTTGCCATCATCTCTCTTGGACTCGTTTACAGACATGGCAGGTTGGTGCCCCAAACCAAAGGCAAAGATAATTTTCTAAGCAGGAAATTCTTCTGAATTAATCATTGAGGAACAATGACTGGAGGCCATAAACCTTTTAGGGTAAATAGGACTAGAGGACACAGTCTCAAGCTGTGCCAGGGGAGGTTCAGACTGGATGTTAGGAGGAGATTCTACACAGAGAGAGTGATTGGCCATTGGAATGTGCTGCCCAGGGAGGTGGTGGAGTCACCATCATTGGAGGTGTTTAGGAGGAGACTGGATGGGGTGCTTGGTTGCATGGTTTAGTTGATTAGCTGGTGTTGAATGATAGGTTGGAAGTGATGATCTTGAAGGTGTCTTCCAACCTGGTCTGGCTTGGTCTATTCTATTCTATTCCATTCCATTCCATTCCATTCCATTCTATTCTATTCTATTCTATCTTTCCTGCTGTTGAAATACAACCCTTATACATCAGTTGCCTGTCGGTGTGCACAACTGCAGTTTCCTTTCTTTGTCAGCTGGAGAAGAACCATATATGTTGGCAGTGGGGGCTGAAGGTCTCTGGAAGCAGCAGATGGATAGCTATGGGCCAGGAGAACTCCTGAGTTCTCAGTTTGGTCATGAGGTGTTGGGTGACAGGTTGGACTTGATGATCTTTGAGGTCTCTTCCAACCTTGGTGATACTGTGATTCTGTGTTCTGTGAGCCCCCTTTTGCTCTGATAACACCCAAGATAGTAGCTGCAGAGGGAGGGAGGAAAAAAATAATCATATTGTGTCTATGTATTATTCCAGGTAGTATCTGAAACCTACTATAGAGTCAAAGACCTTCAAGCCTTCACAGAATATGTGTTTCGAGTAGTTTGGGTCATTACATCTCAGCTGCAGCTCCACTCTCCATCTAGTTCCAGTTACCGGACACTTGCTTTTGGAGGTAATGATTTGCACTATGAGTTGTGACTTTCAGGATTGCATCAGAAACATAGAATGGTTTGGATTGGATTGGATGGGACCCCCCAAGGGTCATCTAGTCCAACCCCCCTGCAGTGAGCAGGGACATCCTCCATTAGATCAGGTTGCCCAGAGTCTTGTCGAGCCTGACCTTGAATATCTCCAGGGATAAGTCCTCAGCTACCCCCCTGGGCAACCTGTTTCTGGGGCCTCAACTACCTCCCTGGGCAACCTGTTTCAGTGTTCCACTACCCTCATGATAAAGAACTTCCTCCTCATGTCCATGTTTCCATGTTGTTTCTTTCACAGTAAACACTGATGCTTCATTAACAGAATGATTTGTGCTTTTTAATCTAGAAGATTTAGGGCAGCTTCCTGCTTTTAGTTTTAACAGAGTGCACAGAACAAAAAATGCATGGTCAAAACTGAGGGCACATTGAATATCTTTGTGTACAATTAGCCATTTCAACTTTTTGTTTTGACTGAAGTACAAACACATGAAGAAAAAGTTAACCATTGTGGAAATTTTGTGCTGTCCCTAATGATCTTTACTAGTGCAAACAAACAGGTATGAAACCTAAAATACCTCAGGTATTTCTGTTTCTTACAGTTCCTACAACAGCCCCTATCATTAAAGATATTCAGAGTTCAAGTCCAAACACTGTTGAAGTTAGCTGGCTTCCACCACTTTTTCCCAATGGATTGATTGTTGGATATAACTTGCTCCTGACCAGTAAGAACCATAAACTGTCGAGAGCCTCAAGAGGGAACAGCTTTCAGTTCTACTCCACCTTCCCCAACACCACTTACAGGTATGAAAAGCAAAGATGACCACCATGGCCATAGGCTCTGTAGCATTCACTGCTATGCCTGAATGCCACTTCTCTACACTTATGCTACTTACTTCTAGCTTTGCCAAAAGCAAGGGTGTCTTCCCTGAGATGATGCACTTGTTTCAGATGGAGTTGGCTGCTTATGTGGAAGTCAGATGGGGAGGAAGGAAAAGATATTTGGTATAGGGCCAACCTGCTGCAGTTTCTTAGCTGCTGTTTTTCTTGTTTTTCAGTATCTTCAGGGACTGAGAGCAGTCCTCTCTAGTCCTTAGCATCTGGAAAAAGGTCTTGATTTTCTTTAAACACAAAGGCCTGCACCCTGCTTGCCCTGGTAAATGCAGATCTTTCTTTGAAATGAAATTCTTCTGGGTCTCAAACCCCATTTTGTGTTTTAGTTTAGAAGATTCTTTTGTCCTACTTTTGGGGACGTCAGCCTCTGTTGGGTTTATTTTTTATTACACATTTCCTAGAGCACTGTATTTAGATAAGTGTTCAAACACTTCTGTAGGAGCTGCCCTGCTGGATAAAATGTTTCCCAGGCTATGTTTCACGAGAAACCTGCAAACCAAAATCCATCTCTCTGGCTTCTTGTAGGTTCAGCATTGTGGCCGTGAATCAGTTTGGTGATGGACCCTCTGCTGAAGCCAACATCACAACCCCAGAATCCAAAGGTACAAGAGCAGCAGAGTCCTTATTGCTGTCTGTTCCTGGGGTCAAAGTCACATTCCCTGGGCTGCCATCTACCTGGCAGAAGAGAGATAGACTGCAAACAGTGCATGACAAAGAGTTGCACAGTGAGGAGTCAAGAATGTATCAGAGAGTCCTGTTCTTCAGTTCCAGATGTTGTTAGGCTACACAGCATCGTAACACCCTGGGATGCTGGTTGGCCTGAGTTGTGTTATGGATGAAAAACATCTCAGTGGTCCAAGGTAGTCACTGAGAGGACATGCTTCCATTTTCTAGATGGGATTTTAACAGCTGACAAGAAGATATATTTCTTCTAATACCATGAAATACTTAACATAAAGATTTTGTCAAAACATACCCAGTGATACCATGCCAAGTACATGAATCATAGAATCAATAAGGTTGGAAGAGACCTCGAAGATCATCAAGTCCAACCTGTCACCCAACACCTCATGACTACTAAACCATGGCTTCAAGTGCCATGTCCAATCCCTTCTTGAACACCTCCAGGGATGGTGACTCCACCACCTCCCTGGGCAGCACATTCCAATGGCTAAGGAATCTTGAGCCATAAGTACTTGGCACACATAGGAATGGGTGTACATGTGCATATGCATGTCTGCTAATGATGTTCCAAGTTAGCAACATTTTTTCTGTGCTACAGTTACCTAAACTCTAAATTTCTCTGTTAGCTAAGGAAAAAGCAGGATGGCTCTTCCTATCCAGAAACCAGTCTTTAAGGAAGAGATGCACAGAGCAATTCCTTGAAGCTGCCCAGTGCCTGCAAAATGGTATTGTACACCACAACATCACAGGTAAAACCAGATTGTGCTCTCTTCTTTCAAGTATGACTTAAACCTCTGTGTCACCAAAGACACAGTGCACCTCACCTTGCCTAAGACGGTGTCTAGCCTCCCTCTATGGTCAGTGGGGAGAAAAAGGAACTTTCAGGACGTGATTTATTTGTAAATGACAGGTACTGAGAAGAGATTAATTGTTCTCTCAGTGTGGCTTTTTCTTCACTGAATCAGGGCAGCTACTTCAGAGCTGAACTTTTCCATGGTGTGTATCTACATCAGGATAACATGAAGCCAAAGCAGATCTTTCTGTGTGATTAATGACTGGGTTTTTTTCAATGTGAACATGGGGAAGTGAAGTGGCTTAAACTTAAGAATGAAACAATGCAGCATGTCAAAAGACACTGGCTGAAGAGAATGTTAGTGCACTATCTAATCTGGAGCACGGAGCTGTATAATGACACATTAGCAGCCCAAGTCATCAAGACATTCACATTATCTCAAATTGCTGGTGACTGTAATATTTCTTATCTACACTGGTGCTGTATTTGGTACTTAGAGAAAGTGTGGAAATCTGAGTTTGCCTCCTGAAGTTCATGGCATCAAAAAGATGCCAGAGTACAAACATTGCCCTGGACTGAATACCCTTTGATAGCACAGAGGTGGCACGGATAATGTCTAGCTTGAAGTCTGCGGTGAGCGGTGTTTCGTAAGGAGATGTCATTTGCATCTGTTTGCTCTGGAGAGGGGTGATCATTGTCAGCTGGTTTGCATGTTACCTGTTTTTTGTCTGATGACCTTCCAGAAGGGCAATTGTCTCCAGTAATGTCATTTACATAGCAAATGGGAAAGTTTCTTTTTTATCTGAAAGAAGACTAGAAGTAGAGGAGGAAAACCCAGTGAAACTTTTTCCAGTTGGGTTGCAGATTGAAAAGTACTTCTTTGTAAGACAAGCAGAACAAGTTACTGGTAAAATCAAGCTTCTCTCTTATATTATTTGTGTACCCATATCTTTCTGGTTTTAGGGATTGCTGTCAATGTTTACCAGCAAGCTGTCTATTTTTCTGAGGGCCACTCCATCTGGGTGAAAGGAGCTGCAAATATGTCTGATGTGTCTGACCTAAGGCTGTTTTTTGCTGGCTGGGGGAATATTACATCCATCTCAGTGGACTGGCTTTACCAGAGGATATACTTTGTCATGAATGAAAAGGTAGAGCTCTGGGGCTTAATTAATCTCTTGTTTTATTTGAACCATTGCTGTGATTTATTTTACATGAGAAAAGTCTGATTTATATATAGATGTGCACGCACAAAATGCAACTGAAGAAATAGTTTTGGGTTTGGTTTTGCTTTAATCATATTCACATATTTCAGAGTTTAAATGAAATTGAAATAAATAAGAAAGGTTTGCACACCAGGTCCTAGTTAAGGCAAATAGGCTGCTTGGAACACTGAGGTTTTGTCCCATTTTTCTCTTTAGAACATAAAAAGCTTTGGGTTTAATTGCTTTGGTTTTGAGACTGGCTTCACATTCACTTCAAGCCCAGTACAAGCAACTTTGGTTTTGTTACTTGGCTTGCATTTAGTCTGTTCAGCTCCTGTTCTGCCTCAGGAAGGTGGTCAGATAACTAGTTAGTGATTACAGCACCCTTCATAAGTGACAAAAGGTGTTCAAGGATGCAAGTGTTTCACAGCAGTGATGCACCTTGGATTGCAACAGTTTCTATTTGAAGTGAAAACATAGATGGCAACTCTGCACTCGATTCATAAACCACCAATTCCACCAGTGGTTGGATTTTTGCACTTACTTTTGCAGTTCTCTAATGCACAAAGGGCTGGGAAGTTGCTCTGAATGGTTAGTTTGCCATGTCTGATATTTCAGTTACTGCTAAGGAGCAGGGAGAGCAGTACTGATAAATAGACACAAGTGAGCTGTACATGAGCAGAGTGGTGGCAGGGAATTCTGAATCTGTTGCAGGTTAGAGAAGTCCAAAGGCATTTCTCCCAGGATCAGAAAAGCACTTCCTTGACTCTTTCTCTCCCATTTTGTCTCAATGTGCAGAATTTGCCTGTAGCCCCCAAACTGGTCTTTCCCTTCCAGCTTAGAGGTAGGGAGTTAAGAGGAGGATGGCTGACAGACAACTCTTTCGGGGTAGGCTGTCATGGATTCACTTGAACTCAGGAGCCCAGAAGGCCCTGGGTCTGAGAGAGAGGTGTGTTTCCTTGTCTGGTTCTCTTGACGGAATCTCAGGTCAGCTTGTTTGCTCACTAGAAAGCACCCTATGAATGCATCACCACTTTTTCTTCTTATTACCCAGATACATGTCTGCCAGTTACAGAACTGCACAGCAGCTGAAGACATCACTCCTCTTTATGTGACCTCCCCTCTGAAGGTCATAGCTGATCCCTATAATGGGTGAGTGTCCTCCTTTGTGCACTTGATGTCGAAGAAGCTATGAAACTCCCCTCTAACTGTCTTCAATTCCTTAGTCATCTGGGTTCCTGTTTCAAACTCTTGCCTTACCAAAACAGAAGTGCAATAGGCAACATATATCAAACTGCAAAGTTGTTGGAACCAGAGTGACATCATACAGTGCTGTTTTCTGCATTTTCTTCCCTAGGGTGTTAGCAGAAGAGGTAAAGTATTTCCAGTGCAGAAATTTGGGGTTTGCTTTCATGAATATGAAGCTCTATGTATTTAAAATGTCCATGCTTAACACTTGAGGTATTATGGAAGAATATTCTCCAACATTCTGCCAGCCAAATCCCCAGAAGGTAAAAAGTGATGTGCTTAATTCTCCCAGGGTGTATATTAATAGCACCAAAAGCATCTTCCTATTGTCTACATGAAGACAGGCACATCACATCTCTGAGCTGTTGAAATATCTGTGACTCACCTGCAGAGTTTCTTGCACTGTAGTTATTTGGGTCTATTTTTCTCCATGGGCAGCTATATTTTCTGTCTCCTGGAGGATGGCATATACAGAGCAAACCTTCCACTCCTTCCTGGCACTGCCTCCCCAGCTTCACCAGTAGTGAAATCCAGTGCTCTGAGAGACTTCATGATCAGCTTCCAGTCTAAGAGACTTATTTTCTTCAACAAAACAGAGCAGACCTTTGTGTCAGGCTTTCTTGATGGCTCAGAGCTTCACACGCTGCGATCCCACGTGCCATTCAATGACATGGAGAGCTTTGCTTATGAGGATGACACATTCACCGTCACAGACGGCGCTGCAGTTTTCCTTGAGGAGGTCTCTCCAGGGGGCAGTTCTAGCTTCAATGAGTATGTGGTGGACTGCAATTTGGCACACCCAGAGTACTTTGGCTTTGGCAACTTGCTTTTCTATGGGGTATCAACTCAGCCTTTTCCCTTTCCAACCCCTCCTCGGCTTGTCACAGTGCTATTTGGATCGGACCAAGCTGTGATCAGCTGGAGACCACCTGAACATGCTATTGGAACCAGTAAGTTCAGCTGCCTCTTCCTTTTCTTTCTGGAGGAATAACTTTCCCTTCTCCTGGTGCTGGGCTTTGGTGACTTCAATAGCTGATTCTGCTGGAAGATGCAGAAGTACCTCAGTGGGCAAAAATTTAGTACAAGATTCACCAGAAAAAGAAGCTGGCTGAATTAATAGAAGTTTATACTGAAAACTCACCACCTGCAAGGGGCTTTAAGCAAGGCTCCACCTTTAGTGTGATGTGGAGTAGCACTAATGTTGGTTGCTGATGTGACAGAGAAAATGCATGCCAAAGATATAATGATTTTTGATCAGTGACTGTGCTGTGGTGCCTGTCCCCTGCACCTGTGTCTTTGAACAGCAGAAAATAATCTGATTAGGGAAAATTTTGCTTGTTCCTACTTCATTCTTCATGTGGATTGGGCTACTACTCTTAGTTGATCCCAGAGCTGAAGAGTGCACATTTTTAATGCATCCCTTTCTTAATTCTCCTGATGTGGGCATGTTTGAAATGTCTCCAACATACAGTTTACTCCAAGGTTGTGTATCACCTGTTCCAGCCATCAACTCCAATAACATCACTGTTTGCATCTCACAGGTCTATCTGCTTGGCAGAACTGGACCTATGATGTGAAAGTGTCACCTCAGCATTCATCTGAGGAGAGAGTTGTCTCAAACATCAGTGACACCAGGTTTACAGTGAAGGAGCTGGTCAGCTCCACAGTGTATGAAGTGTCAGTCAGAGCTGTGTCTCCTGCTGGTGAAGGGCCGTGGTCAGAATCATTTAGAGGCACGACTTTACAAGAAGGTGAGAACTGCTTTGTGACCCAGGAGAAATGTGGAACGAGTTATGCATGCATCTTCCCACCTGGTGAGGCCCAGGCTTTGGGCAAAGACTGCAAAATGAGGGGCCCAAAGACTGTTGTGTTGGAAAGACTAAAGAATGTAGGATGAGTAAATTTCCTTGTAGTTAAAGTAGCAAGATTCTCCAATTATAGTTATAATTTAATTTTTACTACTTAAATACATTTTTCTAATGCAAGTACCCTAGCAAACACATTATTTGATACACCATCAGATCAGATATGAGAGGTGCTATTTCTTTCCTATGCTCTGCAAAGCACTTTCTTTAATGAAGTGGTTTGAGCAGTGCCTTGGAGTTTAATGAGAGTTTATGGGAAAGTGCAGGCTCATTACAAGCTGAAAATCCTCGATTTGAGCATAGCTAATGGGGGATGTGGCTGTGTGCACAATGCCTGAGATTTGGAGATCTTTCTTTTTGAAACCTGGTTGACCCAAAATAGCCTGTGTCTGAAGGGAAATAGCTTTCAGTTTAAGGCACTGGACTGGCACTTGAGATTAGGGGAGACTTTTGCCTGACTTCAGTAAGGCCAAGTCCAAATCCGCAGGAGTTTGTAACCATCTAATAGGGTTCCAAATTGCCTTATTTTTCTTGATCTAAGCCCGCCTGACTATCTGACTTTCTCAAGGTATGATGTTTTTGTGCCTGCCTTCTTTATCCATTATTGCTTAGGGCAGGGACAGATTAAACTGTGCTTCTGTAACTTCCAGTTCTGGGCTCCTTAGTTTAGGAAAGATGTTGAGTTGCTGGAACGTGTCCAGAGAAGGGCAACAAAGCTGGGGAGGGGTCTGGAGCACAACCCTGTAAGGAGAGGCTGAGGGAGCTGGGGTTGCTTAGACTGGAGAAGAGGAAGTTCAGGGGAGAACTTATTGCTGTCTACAACTACCTGAAGGGAGGTTGTAGCCAGGTGGGGGTTGGTCTCTTCTCCCAGGCAATCAGCACCAGAACAAGAGGACACAGTCTCAAACTGCACCAGGGGAGGTTTAGACTGGATGTTAGGAAGAAATTCTTTGTAGAGAGAGTAATTGGCCATTGGAATGTGCTGCCTGGGGAGGTGGTGGAGTCACCATCACTGGAAGTGTTTAGGAAGAGACTGGATGGGGTGCTTGGTGCCATGGTTTAGTTGATTAGATAGTGTTGGATGATAGGTTGGACACAATGATCTTGAAGGTCTCTTCCAACCTGGTCTGGTCTATTCTATTCTATTCTATTCTATTCTATTCTATTCTATTCTATTCTATTCTATTCTATTCTATTCTATTCTATTCTAACTTTCCTGCTGTTGAAATACAACCCTTATACATCAGTTGCCTGTTGGTGTGCACAACTGCAGTTTCCTTTCTTTGTCAGCTGGAGAAGAACCATATATGTTGGCAGTGGGGGCTGAAGGGCTCTGGAAGCAGCAGTTGGATAGCTATGGGCCAGGAGAACTCCTCAATCCTCATATAAGAAATATTTCAGGTAAATACTAAACAAACTCCTGCTGCTGCTACAGGCTTGTCAGTATTTATTAGCTCTCCTTAAATTTAATCAACAGCACTGAAAGACAAGACCTGTCACTGCAGAAGTCTAGACTTGAGTGCAGTGCAGTGCAGTGAAGCAGCTTCACTGAGCCTTTGAGTCCATTCTCTTTCTTCTACTTTATGGATTAAATGAATCCTTAGTGAAACTTTACTGACATCACCACAGATACAGCAGAGCTAAAATCACCTCTCTGAAGCAAAGAGTTCTGCCTCCAGCACCCCATATATGTCATGCATTTATAATCAGCAGGGCCATGCATGTGCTATAGGTGTACATTTCTGTAAGGAAGGATCTTCAGCTGGGTCTGCTCATGTGTATTCATTGTAAAAAAAGCGGGGGAGGAAATAGCATCTGGCTACTTTTTATTCTTTTTAAAACCATGGGGTTTCTTTCCATGTTTGTGACATCCTTAATATCTTCCTGTTTTATTTCTTTTCTTCAAGACCTTGATTGGTATAACAACACTCTTTACTGGATTAATTCCGTGGGGGAAGTTCAGAGCTGGTCATTGAACACAAAAGAGGGTACCCCTGAGACTACTTATGTGCCTGATGTCAGAAATGCAAGGATCTTGGCCTTTGATTGGTTGGGTCAGTGCTTGTACTGGGCTGGCAAAGCAAACACGGTGAGTATAGAATCATAGAATCAACAAGGTTGGAAAAGGCCTCAAAGATCATCACATCCATAGCTGCATTTCTTAAGAGGACAAGTCCCTGAAGTCATAGAATCACAGAATGGTTTGGGTTGGAAGGAGCCTCCAAAGGTCTTCTAGTCCAACCCCCCTGCAGTGAACAGGAACATCCTCCACCAAATCAGATTGCTCAGAGCCTTGTTGAGCCCGACCTTGAATATCTCCAGGGATGGGGCCTCAGCTACCTCCCTGAGCAACCTGTTCCAGTGTTCCAGCACCCTCGTGGTCAAGAACTTGTTCTTAACATCCAATCTAAATCTACTCTTCTCTAATTTCAAACCATTTCCCCTCATCCTATCACTGCAGGCCTTTGTAAACACTCCCTCTCCAACCTTCTTGGCTTTAAGGGCAACAAAGCTAGTGAGGGGTTTGGAGCACAAGCCCTATGAGGAGAGGCTGAGGGAGCTGGGGTTGCTTAGCCTGGAGAAGAGGAGGCTCAGGGGAGACCTTATTGCTCTCTACAACTACCTGAAGGAGGTTGCAGCTAGTTAGAGGTTGGTGTCTTCTCCCAGCAGCAGAACAAGAGGACACAGTTTCAAGCTGTGCCAGGGGAGGTTTAGGCTGGATGTTAGGAAGAAGTTCTTCCCAGAAAGAGAGATTGGCCATTGGAATGTGCTGCCCAGGGAGGTGGTGGAGTCACCATCACTGGAAGTGTTTAGGAAGAGACTGGATGGGGTGCTTGGTGCCATGGTTTAGTTGATTAGATGGTGTTGGATGATAGGTTGGACTAGATGATCTCAAAGGTCTTCTCCAACTTGTTTAATTCTATTCTACTGTGTTCTCCCTTCAGGTACTGAAGCCTGTATCTGGGAGAACAAATTTCTTGCAAACTGAGAGGCATTTTGACCTTTGCTGTTAATCATTTGGGAGAAGGCCTTATGTTATTTTTCCAGAGTTATATAAAAGGTTGGAGTAAAACATTCACTCACAGCCACTCATGCAGCATGGTGAATTCCAGGTGCAAACCAGGCAAATCAAAGCCACTATCAACAGTTTTGTTGGAGTCAGTGCTGCAAAAATAAGTGAAGATGGTGAACATGGAAGCTTCCAAGTTGATCCCTGCTAGGAAGTAGAGGGACTTTATTTTAATCACATTTGCCATGATTTGTTTACACAGAGATTCTTCCAGATTGGTTTCTGTACTGTGATGTTTTGCAGATCACTGCAGATCAAAAAAATAATTACCATTGCACTTTGTACACTCTCATATCAAGAACATTGACATGTGAAGTATTTAAAAGGTATCTGACTTCAAAATTGCAGTGCTAATTTATGCAGTGCTGTCAAATTCTGCCTTTCATTTCTTGCAAGTGCAAAGGCAGAAGCTGTTTTAAAAACTGGAGCTCGGAGGCCAGATTTCACACTGCCTTGCACCCTCATTTACACTTGTGAATAGTGAATATGAAGTGGGTGAGAAACTCTGTCAGACAGAAGGCTGCCAAAACTGGGAAAGCCAAGGGGAAAGAGATTTCTCAGCTTTGTCTTTTGTTAATTTTTAACTAATAATTTTATCTTAGCCTCCATCTTTGCACTTTGAACACAGAATCACAGAATCACCAAGGTTGGAAGAGACCTCAAAGATCATCAAGTCCAACCTGTCACCACAGACCTCATGACTACTAAACCATGGCACCAAGTGCCATGTCCAATCCCCTCTTGAACACCTTCAGGGATGGTGACTCCACCACCTCCCTGGGCAGCACATTCCAATGGCTAACAACTCTCTCTGTGAAGAACTTTCTCCTCACCTCAAGCCTAAACCTCCCCTGGCACAGCTTGAGACTGTGTCCTCTTGTTCTGGTGCTGGTTGCCTGGGAGAAGAGACCAACACCCATCTGTCTACAACCTCCCTTCTGGTTGTTGTAGACAGCAATAAGGTCTCCCCTGAGCCTCCTCTTCTCCAGGCAAAACAACCCCAGCTCCCTCAGCCTCTCCTCATAGGGCTTGTGCTCGAGGCTTCTCCCCAGCCTCGTTGCCCTTCTCTCCAAGGCTTGCATAAGCTTCTGATAAACTGCTGTGAAAAAGTCATTTGTGCATACTCAGCTGATCAGTGCTGATGCTAAAAGCAATTCTCTTGCCCCTAGATCTATAGAAAAGCACTGCTGGGTGGCCATACGGATATTGTGGCTCATGTCATGTTCCTTGTGAAGGATCTGGTGGTGGATTCAGTGAATGGCTATTTATACTGGGCCACAACGTATTCAGTGGAAAGTGCAAGACTGAATGGAGAGGACTACCTCCTGTTGCAAGAGCAGCTCCAGTTTTCTGGAAGACAGGTGAACTGAATTTTTGTTTGGTTTGGGTGAAGGGAATGTGTGCCAGAGATTAGATTTCGTGAATGCAGGCAGTGCTCATGGTTGTCCAGATGGACATCTTATGACTAGAAGAATAACATGCCTGTCCTGCAATATTATATCAGCTTGAGAACAAGGTAAGAATAGCTGTACCAAACTGTTGGTTCCATAACTCTAAAGTCACACCTTGCAACAAAAGGTGACATTAAAGATGTCCCTCTGGTTGTAATGCTGCTCCTTCCCATGTGGGAAAGGTACCTGCTTTTCCCAAGCGACTCAAGCCTAATGGTCAGTTCTAGCTGTCCCATTAAAATATGGAGCTGGAGTTCCACAGCATCCTGCCTCCTTTGTGATGTTTTCCAACTCACAGGTCCTGACAGGGGCAGTTTTGGGGCTAGACACTTGCCAAGGGCACTGGAGTTACACTTCAGGCTGCTGAGGTGCTGCTACAGAGACAGGCTTGGTCTGTGCTATACTCCTTTTCCCCCTCCCATGACTGGGAGAGAAATGATAGATGACCCAATTCCACAACACATACCACACATCTTCAGGGTGATCTGTTGCAAAGGACTGACAATTTTCAGCTTATTCTGTGGTAAACATCACCACTTTCTTTGCCTTTCTCTTTTCATTCACTACCTGTTTCCCTCAATCGCCTCATGCTAACCTCGGATTTCTTTTTCTTGTTTGCAAGAACCTTGGCAGCAATCTCTTGCTGCTCATCTCTTCCTGTCTTAATGTTTCTTTTCTGCACCTTTATCTATGTCAGTGACACCAGCCTTCAACCATCCACTTATTCACACCTCCTACAAACAAACGTCTCCTCTCCTGCTTCTCTCCTGCCCCTAATCTGCGCACTGACTCTCTGAACTCAGCCTCCTGCTGTGATGCACACAGGAAAAAAGCCAAGTAAAAATGTCTGGATTGGGAAGTGACCAGTTATAGCTGACAGGTGCTTGTTTATTAAAGCAAAACCCAAACCCATCAGATTAAAACAACAACAACAACAACAAAAGGGCAGGAAACACCTTCTTTAATGGTGGAATGATCGAGCTGGTCCTTATTGTCTCCTATAAAGAAGCAAATATGTCTTTGCACAAGTACTAATGCTTATCTTCCTTGCTCAGGGAAGTCCTTTATCCTGAAAGGGATTGAAACACATATGGCAGTTAATTTCTAGCATCCAACAGTTAGACCATGTTGTCTACATCTCTGGTTCTCACTGGTATTCACTACCTGGTTTATGTGGCAATGAATTGCTGGTGAGCTGCTCAGTACAGGGTCTTCAGCAGTATAATGCTGCATCTCCTCTTAGCTTGAAATGTGAGTGATAGGAACAGAAGAGACTTCTCTGGAGATGTCAGATTTCCTGAACAAATATGAGGGCAGAGCTTTGAAAGTCTAATTTCTTTTGCAAGAGCTAGATCCTTCCAGGATTATTATTTTATTTCCCAATCAGCTGATGTGTATTGGCAGACCTTGACTGATTTTTGTCAGAGCTATTCTGATCTATGCCAGTTTAGGATATGGTACAGGATCTCGAGAGCACTTAGTAAGTAATTTGCTCTGTACAGTATGCCTGGGACAAAAGCAATGTACAGGGGAGCAGCAAAGTGCATTGCATGCTGGAGGGGACAGGACCCTCTCTAGGTGTGGTCTCTTAATATTTCTAGTTCGAATCATAGAATCAGTCAGGGTTGGAAGGGACCACAAGGATCATCTAGTTCCAACCCCCCTGCCATGGGCAGGGACACCTCACACTACATCAGGCTGGCCAGAGCCTCATCCAGCCTGGGCTTAAACACCTCCAGGGATAGGGCCTCAACCACCTCCCTGGACAACCCATTCCAGGGCTTCACCACTCTCATGGTGAAGAACTTCCTCCTCACGTCCAGCCTGAATCTCCCCACCTCCAGCTTCATTCCATTCCCCCTAGTCCTACCACTGCCTGATACCCTGAGAAATCCCTCCCCAGCCTTCTTGTAGACCCCCTTCAGATACTGGAAGGCCACAGTAAGGTCACCTCAGAGCCTTCTTTTCTCCAGACTGAAGTAGTTGAGGATTATTTCAAGTAGCTAAAGTTCTGTTGTGTCTTCTGTTGTTAAATTGATATCACACTTACACATCGTGTCCAGAGCCTAATACTGCTCACAAAATGGAAAGCCTTTGTCCATTTTTGAAACATAACAGAAGGGAGGTGTTCTATTACTGTCTGTCTCCTGAAGATGAATAGTATGAATATTTCTTTGCCTTAATTAATGTGGATACAGAGATCAGGAGAAAGAAGATGGACATGACTATGGGAAAATAGTTATGGGGGGTGGAGGGGGAGAAGTGGGGCAAGGATGTGGTTTGGTGCTGAGCATAGTAGGGGTAAATGGGATGAAATGCAACATGGTTGACTAAACATGGCACCCAGGCACATGCACACTGTGAGATATTTTTATCAGGAAAACCTACAGGAGCAATCATTCAAACCTTGATTTTCTGACACACAGTGTCAACAGAAATATGTCAAGAACGTAATTACATAAGGACCAACAGACAACTAAGTGATGTGGCATTTGCTTTCCTGTCATCATCTTCTGCAGTTTATTAATGAAGAGATGGGGGAAAAAATAGAAAAGAGAGAGAAAAAAAAAGGCTGCTCCACTTACATCCATAAGGGAAATTTAAACTTCTAAGGGAAGAGCTACAACTAGTGTTTGGATTAGAAGTTTGAGAGCTGCTGGAAAACATGTTTGGAGGGGCCCTAACAACTTGTAAGCTGTGCTAATGACGTGGCATGGGCTGAACTTGATAACATTTAGCAGATTAATTTGAGGAAACAAGTTCCATTTTATTCACAGAACAATTATTAGAGGTCTGATTTCTGTTGTTGTTGCATATGGTGAGGAATCTGTTGTTTACTGCAAAAGCAAGAGAGCTTTATTCTGAGTATTGGGTCCTGTTAAAAGTAAAAAATCCTTGCACCTGGTTTAGCTGAAGATGAATCAGAGAATCATAGAATCAATAAGATTGGAAGAGACCTCAAAGATCATCAAGTCCAACCTGTCACCCAAGACCTTGTGACTACTGAACCATGGCACCAAGTGCTATGTCAAATCCCCTCTTGAACACCTCCAGGGATGGTGACTCCACCACCTCCCTGGGCAGCACATTCCAATGGCTAACAACTCTCTCTACGAAGAACTTTCTCCTCACCTGGAGCCTAAACTTCCCCTGGCACAGCTTGAGACTGTGTCCTCTTGTTCTGTCACTGGTTGCCTGGGTGAAGAAACCAACCCTGTCCTGGCTACCACTACCCTTCTGGTAGGTGTAGACAGCAATGAGGTCTCCCTTGAGCCTCCTCTTCTCCAGGCTAAACAACCCCAGCTCACTCAGCCTCTCTTTGTAGGGTTTGTGCTCGAGGCCTCTCCCCAGCCTCGTTGCCCTTCTCTGGACACATTCAAGAGTCTCAAAGTCTTTCTTAAACTGATGAGCCCAGAACTGGACACAGTACTCAAGGTGTGGCCTAACCAGTGCTGAGTACAGGGACACAATGTCCGCCCTGTTCCTGCTGGCCACACTATTCTTGATGCAGGCCAGGATGCCATTGGCCTTCTTAGCCACCTGGGCACACTGCTGGCTCATGTTCAGTCAGCTGTCAATCAGCACCCCCAGGTCCCTTTCTGTTTGGCTGCTCTCCAGCCACTCTGACCTCAGCCTGTAGCTCTGCATGGGGTTGCTGCAGCCCCTGGCACTTGGAGTTGGTGAATGCCATCATGTTGGACTCTGCCCATCTGTCCAGCCGGTCAAGGTCCCTCTGGAGATCCCTTACTACCCTCTAACGCGATGATCTTGAAGGTCTCTTCCAACCTGGTCTGGTCTATTCCATTCCACTCCACTCCATTCCACTCCATTCCACTCCATTCCACTCCATTCCACTCCATTCCACTCCATTCCATTCCATTCCATTCCATTCCATTCCATTCCATTCCATTCCATTCCATTCCATTCCATTCCATTCCAACTGATCAACACCTGCACCCAACTTGGTGTCATCTGCAAATTTCCTGACGACTGACTCAATTCCCTCACCCAGATCATGAAATATTGAAGTGGTGAACAGGAAGATTGTGTCTTCCTCCTGCCCCCTGACTACTTAGCAAGAAATTAGTTACCAAAATGTAAACATTTCCTATCTATCCAAACACATTAATAAACATTTTGCAGGTGTTTGCCAGAAATAATGCAGCCCGTTAAATACGGTAAGCGTAGAATCCAAGCTGGAAAACAAAGACAGAAGCTCTGACAGGCTTCTTTCCAAAGGTGAAGCTGACATTCAGGCTTGGATATCAAACACCTTTTTCAGACAAAGAATGTGAAAATAGCAGAGGTGCACTGGAAATTTTGACAGGTAGTTCCACTAATCACTTGATGGCAACATCATATCTGAAGTACTCTGATACTCGAGGGATGAACACTGTGACAGGTGGTCATCAAATGCTATCTAGAAGATCATCAGCTGCTATAAATAGGTGTCCACTGAGGACTTGATGATTTTTCTCTTGCTACCTCTTTTCATGTTAGAATAAATAATCCTGGCAGTAATGTCATCTTTGCCACTCCAGAGCTGCTCATGTTGCTGTGTAGACAACAGTTATGCCCCAGGGCTTCTACCTCAGAAGTGAAGGTGTGTTTAAATTGCCAGTTGGATTTTGCTTTTTTTCCCCCACTTAGGTGGTTGCTTTGACGTTGGATCTCACCTATGGTTTTCTTTACTGGCTTGTGCAAGATAGTCTCTGCCTAAACCTCTACAGAGTTCCTCTCTGCAAAGAAGGGTAAGTGAACGTGTAAGAGAGGTAAGAAGGGCCTGCATTTTCTGGGGTTTGTGATACTCTTTAAAAACATTTTGTCCAATTCTGGGCACATTAGTTGCCAATTTGACAGTAAACAAAGAAGAGGAGGTAATGATCACAGCTACCTGATGGCGTGATACAGACCGAGGTGGCTGTTAACACAGTGTTCACAGTACGGAAACTCAGCTCGATTGAGGTCATTCTCATCAAATTTGAGACATGGCTTTAGGAAATAGTCACCACTGCTTGTCTATTTTATCCTGGCATTTACAACACCTGACAGTTTTCAAGTGCCTAGAGCTTTAACTTGTTAATCTTGCATGGAGCTTGGAACTGAAACTGACATCACTTTCTCACCTGAGCAATCAGTACTCAACAGGCTTTCCTCTTGATCAGCCTGAATGTGAGATGGTTGCATTAGTCCTGAAAGGCCAAGTTTAAAAACAGAGCAAAACTATGTTTATGAGTCAGCTTGAATATATGCATAGGCCTCAAGAAAAATGGTAAGTTTGTTTTGTAAGTGCCAGGTGCATGATGAGTGGGTAGCTCATGAAACTACATTTTTGCTCCTTTTCTTGTGCAGGGTGCCTTTTAAATTGATTTATTTCTTTTCAAGCATCAGAGTAAACTTCTTGAACGTAATTGATCTGTATTTACATGTGCTCATAATGTTGCAGGCTGGCTTTGTGTGGGATCAGCTGAATTTTCTGGCTGATTTTAGGCTTGCTATGATTAATGGGCCAACGTTTAAAGAATCAAAATATGCTGATTGCTTTTAGCTAGAACATGCAGCTCCATTGTGAACCCATTGGCAGCCATAAATCATTGTCCCTGGCATGCCAGAATAGAGAGATTAGAAGTGATCCATCCTCATGGACCTGATGGCATGTCAGAGCTTTTCCAAATTTGCTTTGGATAGCATGTGTCTAAGTTGGAAGTGATTTCTGAGATGGCAAAAATCAGGCCTCTTACAACATATTTAATCTCTTACTCAGAAGATAAATTGGGAGCAAAAAGAACAAACAAACAACAACAAAAAAAGGCCCTGTACATTTTGACAAAGAAGTTAACAAGGCTGATTAAATCCCCGGTGATCCCAGAGGAGTTCAATAAATAATGGAGGGTTATCCAGGAAAGTTGCAGGGTCAGATTCATCTGAGGACCTACTGTAAGGAAGCTGAACGAATCTCACTCTGTGAAGCAGAGTCCATTGCTTAGTGAAATTGCTGTGGGAAGGTGGGCTGAGTTTTTCCACAATACTCTGTTTTCTTCCCCCCCACCATGCCTCAGAACACTAAGAGGCTTTATCAATGTTTTCTAATGAAATGAAGGGAATCAAGGCTTTTTCTCTTCTTTTTCCCCCCCCCCCAGCTACTCCTGTAATGTGTCACTCTGAAAGTATTCTGCTTTAGAGAACTTAAGGAGAACTTTCTGAATTGTTTTCCTGCCTCCTACAGGAGTGTTAAGAGTTTGAGTGATGAGAAACATCGATGTGTCAAACATTACATAACTCTTGCTCTCTCCACGTGCGCTTAGCAGTCAGTTTGCTAATTTCATGTGTGTTTTCACAGTTGTGGTAATGCTATCATCACAGAATTGGCAGCATGGAGTACTTCAGAAATATCTCAGGCTGCACTGGAGTACTACAGTGGTCGTCTGTTCTGGATTAATAGCCTTCAGTTCCTTACAACTCAGGAAGTCAATCAGAGCCTTAGCATTCCCTTCTCACAACCAGCAGAGTTTACAGCCTTTACCCTCGTTCACACATCACTTAAACCTCTGCCAGGTACATGATTTTCTTTTCATTTCATAGTTTCTTATTGTCTAAGCCCTTCACTAAGGCATTCACTACCAGCCTGCAGTTCTTCATTTCGGAATGGAATGGAATGGAATGGAATGGAATGGAATGGAATGGAATGGAATGAGAAGTAGAAGTAGAAGTAGATGTAGAAGTAGATGTAGAAGTAGAATAGAATAGAATAGAATAGAATAGAATAGAATAGAATAGAATAGAATAGAATAGAATAGAATAGAATAGAATAGAATTAACCAGGTTGGAAGAGACCTTTGAGATCATCAAGCCCGACATATCACCCAACACTATCTAATCAACTAAACCATGGCACCAAGCACCCCATTCCAGTCTCTTCCTAAACACCTCCAGTGATGGTGACTCCACCACCTCCCTGGGCAGCCCATTCCAATGGCCAATCGCTCTTTCTGTGAAGAACTTCTTCCTAACATCCAGCAATTCCTTAGTGTCCCAGTTTGAGCTGGCTGCTTTAAGAAAGACTGCAAAGCTACAGAGCTCCAGAAGCTGGAGTGTCCATTGTGTCCAGTCCAGAGGGTGGACACAGGAAATGATGTATTTCCTCCCATAAATCCTATGTCCTTATAAAGCTGGCTGAGAAGTCGGTTGCTCTCTCTTTCTTCCTCTGCACATCCCTGGATGCAGTGAGCTCCCTTATCTGGTGTGGAGGGAAGATGGTTTCAGTCCTATCTGCAGCCTTCAAGGCTGGACTAATTTTTCCTGCTTGGGTCTAGTCCCAGGGACTAAGGGGAGGCAGTTTCAGACCTGGACAGCCTGAAACCAGCCTAGCTATGGCGGGAGGGAAGAGCCCTGGGGTACACATTGAACCCCAGGTGGGGAGTAAAGGAGTCCTGGGCTTTTGGTCTGATTTGGTGGAGGTTCTTGTGTGAAGCTTTTGTCTTAATGAGCTTCTATGTTAAACCCAGATTATGCATTCCTTTGCATTTGATGTGCTTTGCTATGCTCCTCACTATGCATTGTAATATTGTAGGATTGTAGGATTGTGAAAAGCTTTTCCATTTAAACTTTCCAATACTCCAACCCTGAGTGTGAAGCAGTTTTCTTTTGCCCCAGGGGCATTAGAGCAATCTGTCCCACCCTCAACCATGACGCTTAGTCATTTGATACAAGAACAGCAGCAACTTTTAAATGTATATATATATATTATAGATATATAAAGTATATATTTATATACTTAAATACTTATAGGTATTAAAAACATATATTAGCAAGTGCAGGGTCCTGCATCTGGGTTGAGGCAATCCCAGGCACAAATACAGGCTGGGCAGTAACTGGCTGGAAAGTAGCCCTGAGGAGAGAGACTTGGGGGTGCTGGTGGACAAAAAGCTCAACATGAGCTCTCAATGTGCACTTGCAGCCCGCAAAGCCAATCAGATCCTGGGCTGCATCAGGAGAAGTGTGGCTAGCAGGTCGAGGGAGGTGATCCTCCCCCTCTGCTCAGCCCTGGTGAGACCCCACCTGGAGTACTGTGTCCAGTTCTGGAGCCCCTATTACAAGAGGGATGTGGAGGTGCTGGAGCGTGTCCAGAGAAGGACCACAAGGATGATCAGAGGGCTGGAGCACCTCTCCTGTGAGGACAGACTGAAGGAGTTGGGGCTGTTCAGTCTGCAGAAGAGAAGGCTCCGAGGTGACCTAATTGTGGCCTTCCAGTATCTGAAGGGGGCTACAGGAAGGCTGGGGAAGGACTGCTCAGGATCTCAGGTAGTGATAGGACTAGGGGGAATGGAATGAAGTTGGAGGTGGGGAGATTCAGGCTGGATGTGAGGAAGAAGTTCTTCACCATGAGAGTGGTGAAGCCCTGGAATGGGTTGTCCAGGGAGGTGGTCGAGGCCCCGTCCCTGGGGGTGTTTAAGACCAGGCTGGATGAGGCTCTGGGCAGCCTGCTCTAGTGTGGGGTGTCCCTGCCCATGGCAGGGGGGTTGGAACTAGATGATCCTTGTGGTCCCTTCCAACCCTGAATGAAACTATGAAACTATGAAACTACACCTGGATAATGTGTAATTATAAAAGCTGATGGGTATGGCTACAAAAGATGCATGATGTTGTTATTCATTGTTTCTATCTAGTGACAGCTTTCAGGGTGTTTTTTTTCCCACAGTGTCTTAATGCTTTAAGCCAGGTTTGAACAGCCTGCCTGTTGCTCATAGTCCTCAAATCATTATTACTATTTCTTCCTCTCTTTATGCACAGGGAATTTTTCTTTTGCACCAAAAGTGATTCCAGATTCAGTGCCAGAGTCCTCCTTCAAGATTAAAGGAAATTCTTCATGTTTCCATGTCACTTGGAGTCCCTCCACAAATGTGGAATGGGGAACTGTCTTGTACTGTGTGGGATCCAAAGCTCTACAAGTGAGGATATTCATGCATTCCCTCCTCATTAACTGCATGTAGTACTGCATCTACTTGCTGATGTATCTATTTTTAAACAGAAATACAGTTTGTTTCTTCTCCAGCATCACAAATCAGCCAAGCAACCAAACTAATCAGTAAATATAAAGCAAGCTGTCCTATTTCTCCATCGCTGAGGCCAAACGGGGGGAAGAAGGGTGTAGTAGTAGCTCCGGGTTAGCTGCTGGGGTGTGAAGTGCTTAGCAAGGAGCTCACAGTGCTTCAAGATGTGTGAGAAAGCCCTTCACAGTAACTCAGAGACAGAAATGTCCTCTGAGCTGTCAGTAGGACAGCCTTTGCCTGTCTGGGAAATCTAGCCTTCATCCATGCTTAATTTTAGCACACTTGGCAAACTTTACCTTAAATTCAAAGGGCAGATTGCTAGCAGATTGCTCCCTGTCACTACAGTGCCACAGGAGCTGATGAAACAGCAATCATTCACAGGAAGAGAAGCTCTGATTTGATAGAGCTGACCAGCTTGGTGAGGGGAATTTGTGGAGACCTTTCTGAGAGCAGGAAAAATGTTTTGTTTTGTTTTGTTCTGTTTTCTTTCATTCGCAGCCTCTGGAGAGCGAGCAGTGCCTGCATCCCCATAACCTGACAGTGCCATCCTACCAAGTTGATTGGCTAGAACCATTTGCACTCTTTGATTTTACTGTCACTCCATACACATACTGGGGCAAGGCACCAACAACATCTGTATTGCTTCGGGCCCCTGAAGGAGGTACTAAAATGTGAAATCACATTCCTGTGTCAACAAGTAAAACCCTGGAGAGGAAGGAGCAAAATTCAGGGCAACAGAGTTGGAAGGGCATGTTCCTGAGTATCTTTGGAATTATCTGTGGCACACACAGATGCACACAACTGCAGCAAGAGGAGCTGGAACAGAAGGTGCATGGTGGCATATCCACCATGTCCACAAAGAGCAAGAAAGAGAAAGTGAGATCCATTGCAATGGCCAGCAAAGGCTCATGTAATATGTTAACCACTTAGCACACTTTTAATGTGTTATGCACTTTCAAGTTTTTAGTTCTGTGCTTGTTTTTGTTCTCATGCAGGTCAAAGCTAAGCCAGCTAAAATGCAGTGTTGAGTGAACCGAGTGCTGACTAAGCTTATGAGCTGCAGTGGATTTTGAAGTGAATAGGAGAGGGGATGGAGTATGCTTTCTGTTGTGGAAATTCTTGCAGCTCCATTGTTACCTACAGGACTTGGCTAAGTGGGTATGTCTCAGTCTGAGTGCAGGCGTGCATTTGTCTCTGTTCATGCAGCTCTTCTTTTAGCTGAGCAAGTTAAAATAAGGTAACTACACACCAATGAAAATCAGCAAATTTTAGATCACAGAAGTACAGAATATTAGGAGTTGGAAGGGACCTCTTGAGATCTAGTCCAATCCCCCTGCCAAAGCAGCATCACCTAGGGCAGGTCACATAGGAATGCACCCAGGCAGGTTTTGAAAGTTTCCAGAGGAGACTCCACAAGCTCTCTGGGCAGTCTGCTCCAGTGTTCTGTCACCCTCACAGCAAAGAAGTTTCTCCTCATGTTGAGGTCAAACCTCCTGTGTTCCAGCTTGTACCTGTTGCTCCTTATTCTATCATTGGGCACCAGCAAAAAGAAACAGTCACTTTCATCTTGACACCCACCCCTCAGATATTCTTCTGTAGTTTACTTGTCACCAGTTGCTGTCTCACCCTGTCAGCACTGCAGTTGCAAAGCTCTGGCTCAAGACTAAGAGTTAACTACAAACCAGAAATGCTCCACTCAATGTTTTTTATCTTTTTTGTTATTTATTTCAGTTCCTTCAGCCCCTACAAGCCCTAGAATATATGTGTCTCAAAATAACCTTCATGAAAGGGATGAGAAAGTCCTTGTGGAGTTGAGGTGGGACGGACCTGAAAGGAACAATGGAATACTGACACATTTCAGGGTTTACTATCAGCTGTTAAGTGACACTGCTAACACTTCCATGGAGTGGAACACAAGCATTGTTAGACCCACCCTGATGCTCCTTTCTCTCAGGGGTGTGCTTCCCAATGTCACAGTAAGGTTTCAGGTATGAAAAGTACTGAGCTTAACTCCTGCTAGATGGTAGATGTTTATTAGTCCACCCTGATGTGTTTGCTTAGGAGATGGTATTGGGCCTGGGGCAAGAACTTGTGGTTTCTGCTTGTGGAGCTGCAGATTCCCTGACTCACCCTTGGGTACCTGCCTTAACCATTCTACATATTGTGCTTTTCACTGAATAAGGTAGAAAACAATGCTGCAGTATTGTACAGGCTTGCTGAAGCAGAAACATTTCTAGAAGTTTCCCAAAGCCTCTGATAAAAGCTGCAGGTTAGAGAGAGTCATCTGAGTGAGGCTGGCAGGCTATTAAAACACATGTGAAGAGAAGGTCCACTGCAGCAGACATGCAAGGACTCAGATGCCATCCATAAAAAGACTTCCATGTTAAAACTTGTCAGGAGGTCATCTTCTCAATGTGGTGAAAGGCTTGGAACACAGAGACACATACCTGAAAGAAAAAAACACAATAATATGTGGTAGACATACTGGTGGTGTAGAACACCACGTTGGTTGCAGCATCAAGCAGCAGTAGGAATTGCTCCAGCCTGGGGGAGAAGATAAGACTCTCCAGTGTCCTTTGAGCTCTAATTGATAGATGTGGTGTGAATTGTCTTCATAAAATTCTCCTCATAGCTATGGTGCAACCCTGAATGTAGCCTTTGAAGTGACCAGCTCAGCCTTGGGTCAAATAGGGCACATGTGCTCCTAGCTGAGCAGCCAGGGGATGTGGTTTTGCATTTGGCATTAGCTACGACTTTGCAGGCTCTCAAATGCAATCATTTCATGCTGCTGTTCAACCTATGTAACAATCTCCTGCCCCACAGGTACAAGCCTTCACCTCTGTGGGTCCAGGACCTTTGTCTGCAATAGCAGAGAGGAAAGCATCAGGTATGGGTGATTTAGAAGCCCTCTCATGGTTCGTGTGTACTAGGTGGCGAAAGTGGCAGTACAGGAGTTTGGTGATCTGACAAACGGCCTCCAACACTCTGTAGGACATTTGTTTCACCCTACAGTAGACACCACAGAGGAAAAAGTTACAACTTCTGGCGTGAAATGATTAGCACATTTCTTATCATTAGATGACATGTCAGGAATTTCAAGCCTTTCCTCAAAACTATGCTAAATTAACTTTTCTGGATAACCCTGGGGTAGTATGGGACAGCAGGTTTTGCTGGAGATCACAGAATATTTCTTACTGGGCTGCGAACAGTGACCAGGAGGGTAAGAGATCTACTGGGGATAACAGGCTATTTGTAGATGGGTTGCTAAAGGTATTTAAGTGAGCAAATCTGTTTTGACTAGGCTTAAATTCTTTAGGTAAGCATCCACAATGCCACTGAAAAAATCTTAGGAGTCTGCATGTGATGACAAGAAGGCAGCTCATTATTTTATTTATATGCTGTGACATAGGCCCAAATATCATTTGTGCTGGGCTATCATTTATTTTTATCTTGGACTTGCTTTCCTTATGAAAGACTGCTATTGTCTAGAATGTGGTTTGCCCTATCTTTCTTTCTTGCTTGCTTTCCCCCTTCTTTCCCCCTTCTTTCCCCCTTCTTTCCCCCTTCTTTCCCCCTTCTTTCCCCCTTCTTTCCCCCTTCTTTCCCCCTTCTTTCCCCCTTCTTTCCCCTCAACTTCTTCCCCCTTCTTTCCCCCTTCTTTCCCCCTTCTTTCCCCTCTTTCCCCCTTCTTCCCCCTTCTTTCCCCCTTCCTTTCCCCCTTCTTTCCCCCTTCTTTCCCCCTTCTTTCCCCCTTCTTTCCCCCTTCTTTCCCCTCTTCCCCCTTCCTTCCCCCTTCTTTCCCTTCTTTCCCCCTTCTTTCCCCATTCCTTCTTCCCCCTTCTTTCCCCCTTTCTTCCCCCTTCTTTCCCCCTCTTCCTTTCCCCCTTCTTCCCTCTTCCTTCTTCCCCCCATCTTCCCCCCATCTTCCCCCCCATCTTCCCCCCATCTTCCCCCATCTTCCCCCATCTTCCCCCCATCTTTCCCCCCTTCTTTCCCCCATCTTTCCCCCATCTTTCCCCCTTCTTTCCCCCTCTTTCCCCCTTCTTCCTCTTCCCCCTTCTTTCCCCTCTTCTTTCCCCCTACTTTCCCCCATCTTTCCCCCTTCTTTCCCCCATCTTCCATTCCCCCATCTTCCCCCTTCTTTCCCCCTTCTTTCCCCTTCTTTCCCCCCTTCTTTCCCCCTTCTTTCCCCCTTCTTTCCCCTTCTTTCCCCCTTCTTTCCCCCTTCTTTCCCCCTTCTTTCCCCCTTCTTTCCCCATCTTTCCCCCATCTTTCCCCCTTCTTTCCCCCATCTTTCCCCCTTCTTTCCCCCATCTTTCCCCCATCTTTCCCCCTTCTTTCCCCTTCTTTCCCCCTTCTTTCCCCCTTCTTTCCCCCTTCTTTCCCCCTTCTTTCCCCCTTCTTTCCCCCTCTTTCCCCTTCTTTCCCCCTTCTTTCCCCCTTCTTTCCCCCTTCTTTCCCCCATCTTTCCCCCTTCTTTCCCCCTTCTTTCCCCCTTCTTTCCCCCTTCTTTCCCCCTTCTTTCCCCCTTCTTTCCCCCTTCCTTTCCCCCTTCCTTTCCCCCTTCCTTTCCCCCTTCCTTTCCCCCTTCCTTTCCCCCATCCTTTCCCCCATCTTTCCCCCATCTTTCCCCCATCTTTCCCCCTTCTTTCCCCATCTTTCCCCCATCTTTCCCCCATCTTTCCCCCATCTTTCCCTCCATCTTTCCCCCTTCTTTCCCCTTCTTTCCCCCTTCTTTCCCCTTCTTTCCCCCTTCTTTCCCCCTTCTTTCCCCCTTCTTTCCCCCTTCTTTCCCCCTTCCTTTCCCCCTTCCTTTCCCCCTCCTTTCCCCTTCCTTTCCCCCTTCCTTTCCCCCTTCCTTTCCCCCTTCCTTTCCCCCTTCCTTTCCCCCTTCCTTTCCCCCTTCCTTTCCCCCTTCCTTTCCCCCTTCCTTTCCCCCTTCCTTTCCCCCCTTCCTTTCCCCCTTCCTTTCCCCCTTCCTTTCCCCCTTCCTTTCCCCCTTCCTTTCCCCCCTTCCTTTCCCTCCTTCCTTTCCCCCTTCCTTTCCCCTTCTTCTTCTTCCCCCTTCTTTCCTTCTTTTTTTTTTTTAATTCTGCTGTGCCTTTTTCCTTCCAGATCTTTTCCCTGTCCCAACTCTTCTAACTGTTTCTGCCAACAAGTTAATTCTTACTGACATAGACAACAATCGTACCATATGGGAGCGTTCAGCTAAGACAAATATAAAGGACATCTGTTACACTGCTGATGATGAGAGTGTGTACTACATTGTGGAAGATTCTCTTTTGATTCAGAGCATACAGACTGCTTCAGAGTCCCAGGTATTCCTTTGTTCATCCTCATGCTTGAGAAAGTCTAGGAAAATGTGTGACCAAATCTAGGAAAATGTGTATCGTTAATAATTTGGGGTTAATGAAGAAGTCAAATCCTCACCCCAAAGACCCCACCCAGAGTACTGCAACCCACCTGGAGTACTGCATCCAGTTCTGGTGCTCCCAGCATTAGAAGGCTGTGGAGCTGCTGGAGTGGGTCCAGAGAAGGGCCATGAAGTTGATCAGAGGGATGGAGAACCTCCCTTATAGGGACAGGCTGAAAGAGTTGGGGCTGTTCAGCCTGCAGAGGAGAAGGCTTCTGGGAGACCTTATAGCAGCCTCTCAGTGCTTGAAGGGGGCCTACAAGAAAGCTGGAAAGGGACTTTTGACAAGGGCTTGTAGTGATAGGGCAAGAGGGAATAGCTTTAAGCTTGAGGAAGGGAGATTTAGACTGGGTGTTAAGAAATTCTTTACAGTGAGAGTTGTGAGACTCTGGAACAGGTTGCCCAGGGAGGTTGCGAACACAACCTCCCTGGAGGTGTTCAAGGCTGTCAGTTTGTATGAGACACAATATGAGAGGGATTAGCTGGATGATATTCCCTTCTAGCAATAAAACACAAATATGTGCAATGCAGTAAAGTTTAGAACTCCAATTTTCTGGGTTTGGTCATCAGTACCTATTAGAATGAGCCCTGGGGTATGCCATAGGTAAAGCTGTCCTCTAAACCATGGATGATTTCACTGATTTTCATCTGCTTTGTTGGTAAGCTATCTCAACAGGCAATTTAAAATTCATGCTGTTAAGTGCAAGACATTTCTTAGTTCCCATCAAATGTCATTTAACTTGATTTCATGGTCATTTTGAGAACAATTTTGTGTCCAGTTCTGGGCCCCTCAGTTTAGGAAGGATGTTGACTTGCTGGAACGAGTCCAGAGAAGAGCAACAAAGCTGGGGAGGGGTTTGGAGCACAAGCCCTCTGAGGAGAGGCTGAGGGAGCTGGTATTGCTTAGACTGGAGAAGAGGAGGTTCAGGGGAGACCTTATTGCTGTCTACAACTACCTGAAGGGAGGTTGTAGACAGGCAGATGTTGGTCTCTTCTCCCAGGCACCCAGTACCAGAACAAGAGGACACAGTCTCAGGCTGTGCCAGGGGAGGTTCAGGTTGGATGTTAGGAAGAAGTTCTATACAGAAAGAGTGATTGCGCTATGGAATGGGTTGCCCGGGGAGGTGGTGGAGTCATTGAAGGTGTTCAGAAGGAGACTTGATGGGGTGCTTGGTGCCATGGGTTAGCTGTTTGGGTGGGTTGGATTGGTTGATGGGTTGGACAGGATGATCTTGAAGGTCTCTTCCAACCTGGTTTGGTTTATTCTAGTTTTATTCATGGAAGCAACAAAAGAGATTTTTGAAACACTAATTTTCATCTGTATATCGGAAACTTTGTGCCAGGGCAGCTCTTTATAGTCTGACTTCTACTTGACAAAGAGAAATTACTGCAGAAATAAATCTAATTTTATAACATCCTGGCATTGGGTGGGAAAATTCTGCTCTGAGGCAGTGGTAGTGATGTTTTTCTTCTTTTTCCTGAAGTCTTTCAAAGACCCATATCTTCACAATGCCACAGCCATCACAGTTGACTGGATTGCAAGACATCTCTTTGTTGCCTTGAAAACACTGTGGAATGAAACTCAAATATTTGGTTTTGATCTTCAGCTCAAGAGCAAATCTCTAAAAGCCTTGAACATACAGCTGGGTAAAAATTCAACTGTATCATCGCTGTTCTACTATCCTTTCTTAAGGTAAGGCATAGATTAGTAATAACTTTAAAAAGCAGATTTGAAACACTATTTTAATCTAATCTAAGGATTGAAAAAGCCTCTTTATAGTACATGAGATTTTTGCACCTGGAAATGCCAGAAATTTCTGGATGAAGTTATACTTTTATACTGCTAGTTTGGGGTTGGACATCCCTAATTTCAACAAGATAATCTGTGTTTGAGGAAAGATTTCCAATGATCATCAAATACTGGTTGATTCTTCCATTTAAGTGATGCAAATGGAAATCAGCACCAGACAATGCTTTTTAATAGTAACTGCTTTACCCAGGCTAGTCAGCTATGGAATGGAATGGAATGGAGTGGAATGGAATGGAATGGAATGGAATGGAATGGAATGGAATGGAATGGAATGGAATGGAATGGAATGGAATGGAATGGAATGGAATGGAATAGCATAGAATAGCATAAAATAGAATAGAATTAACCAGGTTGTAAAAGACCTTTGAGATCATTGAGTCCAACCTGTCATCCAACACCATCTAATCAACTAAACCATGGCACCAAGCACCCCATCCAGTCTCTTCCTAAACACCTCCAGTGATGGTGACTCCACCACCTCCTACGGCAGCACATTCCAATGGCCAATCTCTCTTTCTGTGAAGAATTTCTTCCTAACACCCAGCCTAAACCTCCCCTGGTGCAGCTTGAGACTGTGTCCTCTTGTTCTGGTGCTGGTTGCCTGGGAGAAGAGACCAACCCCCACCTGTCTGCAACCTCCCGTCAGGTAGTTGTAGACAGCAATAAGGTCTCCTCTGAGCCTCCTCTTCTCCAGTCTAAGCAACCTCAGCTCCCTCAGCCTCTCCTCATAGGGCTTGTGCTCCAAACCCCTCCCCAGCTTTGTTGCCCTTCTCTGGACACATTCCAGCAAGTCAACATCTTTCCTAAACTGAGGGGCTCAGAACTCGACACAAGACTCAAGGTGTGGCCTAACCAGTCCAGTGTACAGGGGGTAGAATGACCTCCCTGCTCCTGCTGGCCACACTGTTCCTTCCATTCAAAAATGTCCTTTAAACACCTGGAATCACTCTCAAATATTCATGTTTTCAAATATTTGGGAGGTTTGTGACTGTAGCCACTTACAGGACTGCACTTAGTGCTGTAACTGACAGGCAGGATTGCTCAGGCTGAAGTTTCTCTACTGTAAGCAGTTCATTTTGTTTGGCAGCCGCTTGTACTGGATGGAAGAGCTTGATTGTGGCAGCCACATGCTTTACTATGATATGCTGAATGACACTGTGCACCACATTTTGGGATCCATATCAGTAAACGAACAAATGAGGACCTCCTGCACCTGCAACGTGGCAGAAGCAGAGCTAGGAAGAGCGATGCACGTAGATGTGTCTGACTCCAAGAATCCCCAGCTACTCTTTGTCAGAGGAAGAAATGAAATATGGGCCTCAGATGTGGATGGTTGCCACTGCTGGAGCATTACAAAAATACAGAGTTTTCAAGGTCTGAGTGTTCTGTTTCTAGGTAGTTTGTGATTCTTGCTGTTCCTTACATCAAACAATGTTCATTTCAGCAAAGTAGCCTCCATGAAGCACTTTCATTGTCAAATTGATTGATCTATAGGCAAGGTGAACAAAATGTTTGTGTTTTATGTTTGTAGTTGTGTACCCTCTTTATGCACACTAGGAGAAGGAGCAGTGTGAGGATTTTTACTGGCTACATGTCAGTAAGTTTCACACTATTTTGCTAGGTTTTCCTATTTGATACACCTACCACAGCTGATCTCAATGGGAAAATGCAGTTCTATCTCAAATCATGCCTGAAAGTGATACTGCAGACTTCAGCATGCAGGGAGGGTACTTCATGCGAAGGAGACTCCTGTATGACAACATTAATTCCTTATTAATTCAAGGGGTCCCTGCTCATGGCAGGGGGTTTGGAACTAGATGATCCTTGGGGTCCCTTCCAACCTTAACAATTCTATGATTCTATGACATCTATCTTGCACTTCCTGTAATGGTAGCCCTTAATCCTGGCTGCCTGATTTTCAGCTCCATTTTGGAGGAGCACTGGTAAAAGAGTTCTGTTACCAGAGGAGCTGCCTTAATTGTTCCTGGGAGATGGCAGAACACTGTGGTTTTCATCTTGGAAAGTGGTGAAAATCTCTGCAGACAGCTCTTGCTCTTGTCTTTTATTTCTGGTGTGTGTGTGTGTTAATTGTTTTGCAGTTCTCATAATTATGGGTAATTAAAAGCCTTCAAATCTACCCTTGGAAACCTGAGAAAAACAACCCCAAAGTGTCTCAGCTTCTTGAGACCCATTGGAAAAGACCAGAAATATGTTTTCCAGAAGGGGTCTTTGAAAATATTGTATGACCAAGATGCTCACCCATATATACTCCCTGTGAATGCAAGCATCCATCTGCTCTTGCAGAGTTGTCTGCTGCTCAGGGTTTATTTTGAAGCTAAACTATGTGATATTTTCTCTTGTAAATCTGTCTGCTCAGGGGTTTGTTCTGAAGCTTAACTACACAATCTTTTCCTGCAGGTAAGACAATTGTCAGCTTGACTGCAGATAAGGAATTTATATACTGGAGCACCGAAACAAAAGAATGTGCTGAAATTTGGCTAGCAAATAAAACTAGCACAAGATACTTTCTTCATGAGAGAGCAAATCATGAACTGAAAATCTTAGCCTACAGCTCAGCAGCACAACTGTACCCAGGTAGAGGGGATTTTGGTTGTTTTTCAAATCATAGAATCAATAAGGTTGCAAAAAGACCTCAAAAATCATCAAGTCTAACCTGTCGCCACAGACCTCATGACTACTAAACCACGGCACCAAGTGCCACGTCCAATCCCCTCTTGAACACCTCCAGGGACAGTGACTCCACCACCTCCCTGGGCAGCACATTCCAATGGCTAACAACTCTCTCTGTGGAGAGCTTTCTCCTCATCTCCAGCCTAAACTTCCCCTGGTGCAGTTTGAGACTGTGTCCTCTTGTTCTGGTGCTGGTTGCCTGGGAGAATAGACCAACCCCTCCTGGCTACCACCACCCTTCAGGTAGTTGTAGACAGCAATGAGGTCTCCCCTGAGCCTCCTCTTCTCCAGGCTAAACAACCCCAGCTCCCTCAGCCTCTCCTCATAGGGCTGTGCCCCGGACTCTTCCCCAGCCTCGTTGCCCTTCTCTGGACACATTCAAGTGTCTCAATGTCCTTGTTAATTTGAGGGGCCCAGAACTGGGCACAGTAATCAAGGAGTGGCCTAAGCAGTGCTGAGTACACGGACACAATGACTTTCCTGCTCCTGCTGGCCACACTATTCTTAATGGAGGCCAGGATGCCATTGGTCTTTTTGGCCACCTGGGCACACTGCTGGCTCACATTCAGCTGGCTGTCAATCAGCACCCCCAGGTCCCTTTCTGTTTGGCTGCTCTCCAGCCACTCTGACTCCAGCCTGTAGTGCTGCATGGGGTTGTTGGAAGAATTACTCCTGCCTGCAACTGCTTTCACCAGTGCCCAGACTATTCTTACCAGCTCTCTGGACAAGACTTTTCCCATGAGGTCTATGTGGGCTTGGCACTGATGCAGGAGCCTGTTTGGGCCCTGGTACAGAATGTGCCAATCCCCCTCCCCAGGGATGGGGTTTTCTGAAAAAGCCTCAGGCTTAGCTGGTGGAGAAAGGGAAATTTCAGTCCTAAAGGATTATTTCTACCCAGAGATCCCCACCGGGCTCTTCTTACATATTGGGTGAAAAGTAAATGAAGTCACTAAAATAAGAAAACAATATTTTCTTCTCCTTCTCAGCACTGAAAGCAAGTGGTGTACAGGTGAAAAAGTGATGTTTGCAAAGACCAGCTGGGGTGACTGATATGCTTTTTATTGCTTTAGTGATGTGAGCAAGGAGCACTGCTAGAGTTTCCTTTCATGCTAACCTTTTCATTGCCACCCAGATATGTGATGTCAGTTGATCATTTGACACATCAGAGGTACTCAGTGAAGATGATTGTCCTGTCACAGATTCTGTGAGAGAATGATTTCTCTTCAGGGTTAGGAGAAAGGGGACTGAAGGATTTTCTTGTCAGGGTAAACACATTTCCGTGGCGCTGCCTGACAGAAAATCTAACTCTGAAAATGACTCAATCCTTTATTTCTTCTGGGACTTTTCCCATGGGAGTTTTAACTAGTCTAGGTAACTCTAACATTGAGAAAGATGCAACCTTGCATTTATTTCTGTTAAACAGACTCATTTATTCTGACAATATATGCCTGAACCTGACTTTGGTAGGAATGGCAGTGTTACTCATTTGAGGAGAAGAGACCTGACAATGAGGTCAGTTGCTCTGGCCTGAGGGCAAACCTTTGTCCTCGTACCATCTCCACCACACATGTACTTTAATCTTTTTCTTTCTTGGCAGCAAGTCCATTTAATATATATTTAATTAGTTTTTAAAAGCACACCAAGTGATGAGGGATTTTCTTTTGTTACCTTTTGCTCCTTGCCAGAGAGGAGTTTTCTGTTGTTTTCTCCCTATGGACTCCTTTTCTCCTTGTAAAATTTGCCTCCCCTTTCCCTGTTGTTATTATGAACTTTACACACAAAAAAGCTGTTTGGAAGAAAAGGGAGATAACACTTCATTGATAAAGAAAGATGCTTTCTGTTTTGCATATCTGTCTGTTCTGTGACAAACAAGCCTGGGCTCATGAGTGTGTATTGCCCTTGAGAGCAGAGCAACTACCATCCAGACTGCCAAGGGATTTAGGTACTGAAAGAGGAACTTAAAATCTTTAGTAAATCTGCACCTTAGAAAAGAGAAGTGAGAAGCTACTTTGTTGATCACTGATTTTGTGTCCCTGAAAGTGATCAAATACTGTCCATTCAGGTGGGATTTTTTTGTCTGTTTCTGTTGGTGAACTCAGAGAGAGATGTTTTGTGGCTCTGCATTCTCACAGCAGTGGTGGTGGAATCCCTTGCAAGTTTGGGCTGGTCCAATAGTTTGGGTTTTTTTTTTCCTTTTTATGTCTTTCCTAGATAAAAGTTGCCTGACTCTGTTGCCAAACACTGAGAAACCTACTATCCTTGATACAACAAACACCAGTTTTACATTAGGATTGCCACCTGTCACACCACAGGAGTTGTGTCCTGGCATATTTCAGCCTACGCCAACCTATCTGGTATTCCTCAGGCAAATGATGAATGACTGCAGGAACTCAAGCTACTGTTTGTCTGACCTACAGCAAAAAGTATTGGTATGGCTCTTTTGGAATGGGTATGACTGTTTGGGGATGTGCTATCACTTCTAGCCCTTTCAAAAACCATCCCTTAACTTTCTAGGACAGTATTCCCACTTCTGTGCCCCCTTTCTCTGTGGTATTTGTTCAGTGATAGATTCCTCAGCTTTCTTCTGTGTGAGTGCTTCTCTGCTTCATAACATGCCTTTACTAAACCCTTGTTGAAACAAGTCTTCAGTTTCTACTTGTGCAAAGAGCAGCTGGGGTTGATATTACAGAATCACTGAGGTTGGAAGAGACCTCAAAGATCATCAAGTCCAACCTGTCACCCAACACCTCATGACTACTAAACCATGGCACCCAGTGCCACATCCAATCCCCTCTTGAACACTTCCAGGGACAGTGACTCCACCACCTTCCTGGGCAGCCAATTTCAATGGCTAACAACTCTCTCTGGGAAGAACTTTCTCCTCACCTCCAGCCTAAACTTCCCTTGGTGCAGCTTGAGTCTGTGTCTTCTTGTTCTGGTGCTGGTTTCTTGGGAGAAGAGACCAACCCCTTCCTGGCTACAACCAGCCTTCAGGTAGTTGTAGAGAGCAAGAAAGTCTCCCCTGAGCCTCCAGGCTAACTAAACAGCCCCAGCTCCCTCAGCTTCTCTTTGTAGGGTTTGTGCTCAAGGCCTCTCACCAGCCTCATTACCCTTCTCTGGACACATTAATGAATCTGTTTAAATAACTCTTCAGACTGTCCAGCCACCATATGGCATGCCTTTAGGTCTTGTGATAGTTGTACTTGCCTTGGTAAAGTTTCTTCTGTTATGGACTTTGCAATTAAGTATCAGCCACTGAAAAATGTAACCATGATAATCACACTTCAGCTTGCTTTTTTAGTTTGTGTTTTCTGTAGTGACCTATTACCCAAACTACCATTTTGACTTTATTTTTTGTGTGCTTTCTGTAGTGAGCTATTACCCAACTCATCACATTAACACTATCTTTTAAACACTAAAGTGTATCAAGAGTACAAAAGCACTGCTGTGTTCTTTTATAACTCTTCATTGCATTGACAGGTGATTGGTGTGACACATGACTCTCTTTCCTAAGAATCTATTTATTATCTGACTTCAAATTGCAGGAATTTCAGGGTCTTACAGCCACCATAATCAACCTACAGCCATTTTCAAGTTATCTGATACGAGCTGCAGTAAAAAACTACTATTCAGATGAGGAAGTGTTGCCTACAGGAGAAGAGACAATTGGCACAACTCTCTACGGAGGTTTGTTTCACTTTTTATTCTAAACAGAATTCTCATGGAAGTTAAAGAATCAGAGAATCAATAAGGTTGGAAAAGACCTCAAGGATCATCAAGTCCAACCTGTCACCCAAGACCTCGTGACTCCTAAACCATGGCTTCACGTGCCATGTCCAATCCCCTCTTGAACACCTCCAGGGATGGTGACTCCACCATCTCCCTGGGCAGCACATTCCAATGGTTAACAACTCTCTCAGTGAAGAACTTTCTCCTCACCTCCAGCCTAAACTTCCCCTGGCACAGCTTGAGACTGTGTCCTTGTTCTCACTGGTTGGCTGGGTGAAGAGACCAACCCTCTCCTGTCTACCACCACCCTTCAGGTAGTTGTAGACAGCAATAAGGTCTTCCTTGACCCTCCTCTTCTCCAGGCTAAACAACCCCAGCTCCCTCAGCCTCTCCTCATAGGGCTGTGCCCAGACCCCTCCCCAGCCTTGTTGCCCTTCTCTGGACACATTCAAGTGTCTCTATGTCTTTGTTAATTTGAGGGGCCCAGAACTGGACACAGGACTCAAGGTGTGGCCTAACCAGTGCTGAGTACAGGGGGACAATGACTTCCCTGCTCCTGCTGGCCACACTGCTCTTGATGCAGGCCAGGATGGTGTGTGCAAGTTTGTGCTGCAAATAAGAAAGAAGAGACATTTTTCTCCTTAAAATGTTACCTGTGTAGATCTTCACAAGGCTTTGTCAACCAGATTTGATGAATCTGTAATGTTCATGACATGCATATTCTTTAATGCTTTTGCTCATTGGCTTCCTGAAGGAAAATGGTTAAAAATGGCTAACCAGCTGCAGTTGCTGCCTTGGACCACATTTTTAGTAAGCTGTGTTTGAATGTATGTGTGGCTACATATATCTAGGCATATGCAGTAAGTATTCATTCAGCATTTTTTCCTCTTTCCCTGACATTATTCTCATGCTTACTGTTTCTTAAGGTAATGTGGGATAATGATTTGCTGTGATCCAGGCTGAAAAGACAACACTTCATTTCCACTTCTCTTGGCTGGTTTCAAGAATTTTGGTGTGCTCTTCTCAGTCTCTTTCACACTGGAAGAGGAAAGCTAGGAGTAATGCTTTGAACTTGAACGTTCACTGTGTCATTTAGGGTAGAGAATGGATTGGTTAGGGATTACCTGAAAATAAATGCATCAGTAAATTTATCTGATTTCTTTCTTATCTAATTATCTTTTCCTTTTCCCTCCTTTTCCTTTCTCCTTTTTCCTTTTCCTTTCTCCTTTTTCCTTTTCCTTTCTCCTTTCTCCTTTCCCTTTCTCCTTTTCCCTTTTCCCTTTTCCCTTTTCCCTTTTCCCTGTTCCTTTTCCCTTTTCCCTTTTCCTTTTCCCTTTTCCCTTTTCCTTTTCCCTGTTCCTTTTCCCTGTTCCCTTTCCCTTTCCCTTTCCCTTTCCCTTTCCCTTTCCCTTTCCCTTTCCCTTTCCCTTTCCCTTTCCCTTTCCCTTTCCCTTTCCCTTTCCCTTTTCCTTTTCCTTTTCCCTTTTCCCTTTTTTCCTTTTTCCTTTCCCTTTTTTCCTTTCCCTTTTTTCCTTTCCCTTTTTTCCTTTCCCTTTTTTCCTTTCCCTTTTTTCCTTTCCCTTTTTTCCTTTCCCTTTTTTCCTTTCCTTTTTTCCTTTCCTTTTTTCCTTTCCCTTTTTTCCTTTTTTTCCTTTCCCTTTTTTCCTTTCCCTTTTTTCCTTTCCCTTTTTTCCTTTCCCTTTTTTCCTTTCCCTTTTTTCCTTTCCCTTTTTTCCTTTCCCTTTTTTCCTTTCCCTTTTTTCCTTTCCCTTTTTTCCTTTCCCTTTCTCTTTCCCCCTTTCCCTTTCTCTTTCCCCCTTTCCCTTTCTCTTTTCCCCTTTCCCTTTTCCCCTTTCCCTTTTCCCCTTTCCCCTTTTCCCTTTCCCCTTTTCCTTTTCTTTCCCCCTTTCCCTTTGTATTTTTTGTTTCTTCTTAACATGCACAACACCGAGCAAACAGACTTTCAGCTTAGGTGGATCTCTGAATAGTTTAAGTGTATTCACAAGGAGTCTGTGGTAGGCAAAAAAACAAACTGATGATTAGAAGATTTCAATCCTTTGCATGGAAATCCACAATCTGCACAGCACAGGGCTTGAATAAGATTGAATGCTGCTGGGATGTGGCAGGAATTCACACCGTTGCGTCTTCGTGGGGTGAACTGAGCCACCCCGCAGCAATGTGCACCCTCTCAGTGGTGCAACATAAAGATAGCATATGAAATGGGAGACTGGGTTGCTCCACTGAAATGGAATTTTTCAGGCTCAAGTTAAAACGAAACATGAAACTCGGAACAGGCTTCTCGAGTTGGGGCAAAGCAAAATGTCGGGATCAAAATAAAGTCCTAGACGAAGGAAAAACCCCACACCAAACCCCAACTGATAAAAAACACACCCTCCCCACCCCCAAAAGAAATAAACCAGGAGAGAAAACAACCAAAGAATCACACCAGCCCCTAAACTCTAAGCATTTCTACTATGTATTTGTATCAGTACTCAGAGCTTTGCACAATTTGTTGAAAACCTTCCAACCAGCTGTAAACAGAATATATATCTGTGTCCTGGCACTTATGTTCTCAATTTCATGAATGTAACTACCAGTTTAAATTGTAATCAGATGCTGCTAGAGCCTCCTGAAGTGTGCACACTATTTCACACCTCTGAAGCTGTGTGAATTCCCTCTCTTTCCCTCGGTCCTGTAACAAAAGGGAAGAAGCTTAGGTTAATCTGTGCTTTCCAGCAAACCTGCAAGACAGAGGGAATGAATGGAAAAAAAAGAGGGGAAAAAGAAAAAAGGAAGACAGCTTGGAAAAATTAATGCATTGCTCTTGCCACAGAGTGTCACTCTTACTCCACTCCCAAGCTGTGCCAGGGGATGTTTAGGCTGGAGTGAGGAGAAAGTTCTTCGCAGAGAGAGTTGTTAGCCATTGGAATGAGCTGCCCAGGGAGGTGGTGGAGTCACCATCCCTGGAGGTGTTCAAAAGGGGATTGGATGTAGCACTTGGTGCCATGGTTTAATAGTCATGAGGTCTTGGGCAGCAGGTTGGACTCAATGATCTTGGAGGTCTTTTCCAACCTTATTGATTCTATGATTCTATATTTTGGCTGGTGAAAGGAGAAAATTTTCTTCTTCACTAGTTGATCTTCTGCACATTTCTTTCAAATAATGTCCAGTCTTGCTGCTGGGGCATAAATGGTAGCCTAGGTACCCATCATTCTGAGGTGGTGGTAACACACACAGTGCAGGGACTTGTTAACTTTTTACCTATCTGGACAGCTAAAGAGGAGAAATTAATTTTTAATACATGCCATATACCACTTCAAAATGTGGTGACCTCAAAGCTTCCAAGAAAAGCTTGATTTTCCCAGAACACTTAGTGAGTAACCAGCTGGCATGGACATCAGATGAGCTACTTAATTTTCTGCTTACAGAGCTCAGCCAGACCATGAATTTCAGAGCAAAAGTGTAAATTATGACAAAGGATGCTTAGGTTTGTTTTTTCCTTCCTCCAGCCATTTCTGTGCAAGAAAAGGTTTTCCAATTGAAATAATAATGTATATCATAGAATTGTTAGGGTTGGAAGGGACCTCAAGGATCATCTAGTTCCAAACCCCCCGCCATGGGCAGGGATCACTCACACTAGATCAGGCTGCTCACAGCCACATCCAGCCTGGTCTTAAGAACCACCAGGGATAAAGCTTCTACCACCTCCCTGGGCAACCTGTTCCAGTGTCTCGCCACCCTCATGGTGAAGAACTTCTTCCTAACATCCAATCTGAATCCACCTATTTCTATTTTTGTTCCATTCCCCCTATTCCTATCATTACCTGACACCCTAAAAAGTCCCTCTCCAGCTTTCTTGTAGCCCTCTTCAGATACTGGAAGACCACAATTAGGTCTCCTCGGAGCCTTTTCTTCTCCAGACTAAATAGCTCCAACTCCCTCGTTAATATATATCCAAGTAAGTGTTGTAATAAACTCACTCTGAGACCCTGATTAGGAAACTAATAGAGAGCAGGAGTTCTGTGATGTGTAAATATATGTATATGTAATATAAATGTGGAGGTATAGGACAGCAGCTGGTTGGGTTTTTTGTCTGTTTGTACTGTAGGACAGACAAGGAGATACTAAAAAAGGTCCCTCAAAATACTTTGACCTTGTCTGCAACTGACTGTACAAGAGCATGAGTTTTAGATGCATGCAGTGTGACTCCTGTAGATGGATCATATTCTTATTCTTATAACCTTTTCTTCTTTCCTTAGCAACATTTCTTGACTTCTTTAACAATAAAACAAGCCAACAACAACAACAACTAAAACTCTAGTGAGAGATATGCTCCTGAAAAGTGATTGAGTTTTCCTTCTCTTTCAGTACCAGAGGCAGTTGATTCCATTCAGGCAGTGGTTTTGTCTGACACCATCATTAACATATCTTGGAGTGAACCTCTGCAGCCAAATGGACCTCTAGAATCCATCCGCTATCAAATCTCTGTCAATTTGTTATCTCCTGTCCCAGCAACACCCTTGAGGAAAAGTGAATTTCCAAATGAGCCACTTGCCTGGTCTGTCAGTGGGCTCCAACCTGGAACAAGCCATTTATTCAAGGTACAATTCCAAGGAGTTCTAACTGCTTATTCACAACTCTGCCGATCTTTAGGCTGCTTTTCTGTGAAGCTAGATGCGTGTGTTTTGAAAAGATGAGTTCAAAACATGGCAGACTTCCCTCAGCTCTTTGGTCTTCAGGAGAATGAAACATCATAGGATAGGATAGGATAGGATAGGATAGGATAGGATAGGATAGGATAGGATAGGATAGGATAGGATAGGATAGGATAGGGTAGGGTAGGGTAGGGTAGGGTAGGGTGGGGTAGGGTAGGGTAGGGTAGGGTAGGGTGGGGTAGGATAGGGTAGAGTAGAGTAGAATAGAATAGAATAGAATAGAATAGAATAGAATAGAATAGAATAGAATAGAATAGAATAGAATAGAATTAACCAGGTTGGAAAAGACCTTCAAGATCATCAAGTACCTAACACCCAACATCATCTAATCAACTAAACCAAGGCACCAAGCACCCCATCCAGTCTCTTCCTAAACACCTCCAATGATGGTGACTCCACCATCTCCCTGAGCAGCACATTCCAAGGGCCAATCTCTCTTTCTATGAAGAACTTCTTCCTAACATCCAGCCTAAACCTCCCCTGGTGCAGCTTGAGACTGTGTCCTCGTTTTGTCACTGGTTGGCTGGGAGAAGAGACCAACCCCCACCTGGCTGCAACCTCCCTTCAGGTAGTTGTAGACAGCAATAACAGTTGACTGATTCTGTCTGACAGCAGTCACATGTTACACTGAAGCATATTATTAAAGTGTGCATGCAAAGTTCACAGCAAGGACAATGTGGCAATGTCTTTTGAAGGCAAAGGGCTAACAGTGACTTCAAAATGCAAGTAGAAGCCTGACTGTTTGTTGGTACACTCTGAGTTGGCCAGGCCACCTTTGCAAGGAGTCTGATACTACATGTACAGTTGATGTGCTTCCTTACTAGGTTCTTGCATTTCATCCTGAGGAGAACTGGTTTTCTGAGAGTGTTAATGTTATTGCAAAAACTTTTGAGAGCCCACCTCCACCTGTCGACATAGTGCCCAGAAATACCAGCTTGCAGCTGAAATGGAGAGCTCCTCTGCACGTCAATGGAACCAGCTTCTGGTTTGAGCTGGCTAAGGTAAAAAAAAATATCTCCCTTTTTGTTTAACCCACTCAATTCTGGTGAGGAGGGCAGGGTGGAGGATGTGCATGAAGGACTCAGTGGATAATTTGGGCACGGTGACATCAGTCTCAGCGGCTCAGGAGGGGCAGGATGGAGACAGTGTTTGCCAGGAACAAGGGGGAGTGCAGCTGTAGCATTTAATAGTCTATAGTGTCAAAGGACATCCTGGATGACCCCATCAGGATTCTTCCTGGGTCTCCTGTTTCAGTAGAGTGCCCTCCCTCTTTCCTCACTTCCCTCCCCCAACCTGGCTAGTAGCTACAAATGCTGTCTGCTCTGCCCAAGAAAGAGAAGAGAAGGGTTTTCAGCATTAAATATCAGCTACTACCTGCTTTAGCAAAAAAGGCCAGAGGGAAAAACAGGTCCCATAGTGCACACTGCAGAAGTAGGTTAGTGCTGCAGTGACAGCAGCATGGATGGAAACTTCAGATTTCTGTGTCTGGACCAGTGGACACAGAAAAATATCATTGAACTGAATCACATAGAATGGTTAATAGAAATGATTGTATTTATGAGACTTATGCCAACATTTCCCTGCCCTGTCATAGCGAGATTCCACTAAACTGCCTCCTCTCAGTTGTATCATGGCAAGCTGAACTCATAGGCATGCCAGAGTGATCCAGAAATACAAGCTGCACAGAGATAACCAAGGGAAAGACTCCTTTTGGCTGTGCACAGGGGCCACTTAATCTGTTGTCCTTTGTGGCTGCCAAGACTTGTGTAGGTCTCATGAAAACAAAGCAAAAAAAAAAGCAACCCTAGGTTTTGTGTCCTTGGTCTCTAGGAGGACAAAGTCCCAAGATTGAAATGGCATGCATGTGACCTGTCCTCTGTGACATTCAAAGGTAGCAAAGTAGTTAATCAATCCACGAATAGAACTGTGTGGTACTTTCATCAGAGCAGCAAGAAAGTTGAGCACAATGCTGTTTTATTTTCCCAGTGGCAATCAAAAAGTGGCTGGTTTTCTCCTGCAAGCACTATGTGCACTTCAGACCTGGTTTACTCGTGCAATCTCACAGGAACTCTTCCTTCAACCAGCTACTTTGTAAGAGTAACAGTAGTTTACACTACAGGAGTGAAAAGCACTTCTTCTTCAACAGGCTTTAGAACTACAGGTAAGCACATGGTTAATGTAAGGTAGCAAGGTTTTAAGAGTCTTTTCAGGAGGTGACTGTTGAAGCACAGGATTTTGTGAAGTTTAGTAGGCAGTTTAGAATGGAGTGAATGGGATGGGAGGATGGGATGGGATGGAATGGAATGGAATAGAATGGAATGGAATGGAATAGAATAGAATAACATAGAATAGAATAGAATAGAATAGAATAGAATAGAATAGAATAGAATAGAATAGAATAGAATAGAATAGAATAGAATAGAATAGAATAGAATAGAATAGAATAGAATAAGAATAGGAATAGGAATAGAATAGAATAGAATAGAATAGAATAGAATAGAATTAACCAGGTTGGAAGAGCCCTATAAGATCAAGTCCATCCTATCACCCAACACCATCTAATCAACTAAACCACGGCACCAAGCACCCCATCCAGTCTCTTCCTAAACACCTCCAGTGATGGTGACTTCACCACCTCCCTGAGCAGCCCATTCCAATGGTCAATCTCTCTTTCCATGAAGAACTTCTTCCTAACATCCAGCCTTATCCTAAAAGCCAATAGCTGTGCTTGAAAAATAAATTGCACAGTCCTGTATCTGCAAAAAAAAAAAAGATAGAAGGGAAGAAATGAGATTCACTTCCAAGTGCAAGAGAGGAAACGGTGAGGGAAACTGAAATGAGATGCCTCTTTGTGTGTGGTAGTTTGTTGGGGAGGAAATTGTAACCCCCCCACATGGTGTCAGCTCAGAACTGCTTGTGAAGGGCTGTAAGTGAATGAGGATTTTGAATCTGCCCTTTGCAAAGAGAAGGACAAAGATTCATTCTCCATAGGGATTGCTGATGTAGATCCTCTGCTCTTTTGTATGTCTGAACAGCCATGTGCACATCTTGATTTTTCTCTGTGTCCATTAGCCCTTTGTTTTACTATGAGTACATTTAAAGGGTCCTGTTTCTTTCCATTTGGCCTAAGCTGGTGTTCCCAGCAAGCCAGGAGTTCCAGAAAAGGCAGAAGACAGTAAAAACTCTATACGCTGGGCAAAGGCTGATGACAATGGAAGCAACCTGACCTACTACATCTTAGAATGCAGGTGAGCTCTGCATGCAGGCATTCTTTCAACAGGGAGCAGATCAGAACAAATCCAGGTGTGCAGGGGCTTTCAGTCTGGTTCTGATGGGAAGAGCGAAATATCTCTGATGGGAATGGCCCTCCTCCTGGGATCTCTGTTTTGGGTGAATTAAATAGCCACAGTTTCTATAGAACAGAACAGAACAGAATGGAATAGAATAGACCAGACCAGGTTGGAAAAGACCTTTGAGATCATAGAGTCCAACCTATCATCCAACACCATCTCATCAACTAAACCATGGCACCAAGCACCCCATCCAGTCTCTTCCTAAACACCTCCAGGGATGGTGACTCCACCACCTCCCTGGGCAGCACATTCCAATGGCCAATCTCTCTTTCTGTGAAGAACTTCTTCCTAACATCCAGCCTAAACCTCCCCTGGTGCAGCTTGAGACTGTGTCCTCTTGTTCTGTTGGTGGTTGCCTGGGAGAAGAGACCAACCCCCACCTGGCTACAACCTCTCTACAGGTAGACAGCAAGAAGCTCTCCCCTGAGCCTCCTCTCCTCCAGGCTAAACAACCTCAGCTCATTGCTGTCTACAACTACCTGAAGTCAGGCTGTAGCCAGGAGGGGGTTGGTCTCTTCTCCCAGGCAACCAGCACCAGAACAAGAGGACACAGTCTCAAGCTGCACCAGGGGAGGTTTAGGCTTGAGGTGAGGAGAAAGTTCTTCACAGAGAGAGTTGTTAGCCATTGGAATGTGCTGCCCAGGGGGGTGGTGGAGTCACCATCCCTGGAGGTGTTCAAGAGGGGACTGGATGTGACACTTGGTGCCATGGTCTAGTAGTCATGAGATGTTGGGTGACAGGTTGGACTTGATGATCTTTGAGGTCTTTTCCAACCTCATTGATTCTATGATTCTATGATTCTAAATCAGGATTGATGGAGAGAAGCCATTTTCAAACATCAGCTGTTATTTCCTTTTTTTCCCCTCAGATAACTCATTAAAATGTGCTGGGAAAATGATTGACCCACTCCTGTAGGTTACTTCATGTGAAATATTACAGCCTTGTATGACATAAAATGATATTTTGAGTTGGAACACATGATCTCCTTTTGGTTGGTGAATAATCAGCTCTGAATTTATTATGAGCAATCAATCAATGGGCAAAGGAAGAAATAATACCCAGCAGTCAGCAGATGCTATGGGAAACTGGCTAGCGAAAGAATTGTGCCTTCACTGCCAATAACTTGCTTCCTGTTTAGCTTGTGAAACCTGATGCATAAGAGCCACTGAATTACCCTAGGTCAAGGGACCAAAAAATCTCTAACAAGACACAAAAATAAATGTTTGTTGTTGATTCCCCCCCACCACCCTGAAAGCCAAATGAGAAGGTTTTGAAATCTTGGCTGTGAGGTGCACACTGAAACAGCTGAAAGAGTGCTGGAGTTTTTTGTGCCTAAAATCTTCTAGCATTTCATTTCCAATGCCAAGATAAAGATGTGTGATTCCTGGCGTTGCTGAAATGGCTTGGTACAATTTCTGCTCTGTAGCCACTATCAGACTGAGCTTTCATGCAGGCAGAGAGATGTTGTGAAGGCCATGAAATCGAAGCAAAGTTCAGCTTGCTGAGTGGGGCTGGGGAGCAGTAAAATGCTCTTCAGGACATTAATGACATACCTGTGCTTGTTTGCTGTGCCCATTGCAGGAAGCAGCTTGGCAACACCAGCAAAGTGGAGTCCTTGTGGGAGGTGGTTTACAATGGCTCCTGTGCCAGTGTTTGTATCTGGAAGGCTGAGAACTTAGAAGGCACTTTCCAGTTCAGAGCAGCGGCTGCAAATATGCTGGGGCTTGGGGAATACAGTGACACCAGCGAGGATATAATCCTGGGTGAAAGTATGTCCTGCACTTGGCTGCTCATCACAGTTTTTATTTAGAATTGTCATGCCAACTTATGGAGAGAGACCTGGTGTTTGGTGATGATGGTGCTGCACAGGCAGTGTGTGCAAGAGGGAATGAATGGTGACACCTATAGGGTGACCACAGCTGCTAGTGTTCATCCAGGCTCTTTTGCTTGGAACAGTGGGCCTGAAATTTGTTTCTGCTCATTCATACCTGCTTGCATCTGTGTCCCTGCATTTTGCACCATGGTATGATGCTTGAAATAAAAGCGAGCTCCTATACTGGGTAAGAATGGGTAGATTCCTCCTTGCCTTCAGCCTTTCTTAAAATCTCACCTTGAGTGGTCAAATAGTTCAGCATCCCCTCTTTCCATGCATGTAGTAGGTCATTGCCACAATGAATGGCCAAGAGCTGGGACAGGAGGATTGGTATGATCAAATGTAGACATCTACATACAGCCTGCAAGAGAGCTTTATGCAGAGGAAGGCATTGGCACAGCAGGCAGCTCAAGGGTTCTCTCAGATTTGCTCAGCTCCATAGGATTAACATCATTTTTGTTCCCATTTCTGTTTAACAGATACTTTGATCTCCCCAGAGAGCATCATTACCACTGTTTTTGTGATTGGAGCGGTTGTGCTGGGCTTAACTCTGGCCACGCTGTTTGCTTTCGGTAGGTGGATGAAGTTTTTTGCATGTCCTTGGTTTGCCAGGCCTCAGTCACAGGCAGTTCAGATAGCCTGGAGATGATCAGCCTCCAGCTTTAGAGAACTGCTAAATAATCCCCAGAGTGGGAGCCAGCAGCAGTTTGTATATGCTCATCCTTAGAGGCTCTAGAGATGACTTGTTATATTTCCAGTATCAAGGACAGAATATGAATTCACTCCATCCTTGGGCATTTCCTTGCTGTTGATTCCTTGCAAGCAGAGCCCAGGAGTGCTGAAGGAACTCTGATGTTCCTGTGTATCCTTATAAAAATGTTTACCTTATCATTCTCATGTTGGATACTGCATTTATTCAACAGAGAGTCCAATTTTTTCCCTTTCAAGCTTTGACCCTGCAGGATGTAGAGATTACCCTGAGATGTAGATGTCCACCCCTGATGATCCTGCCCTCTCATTCCTCATCAATTCCCTGGGATACAGCAGCAGCCCTTTGGGCTTGGATCTTACCACATACAGAAGTGGATGATGGGCTGATTTCTCAGCTCAAGAAGGAATTGTCTGTGTTTCATGGATATAATACAAGTGGTGGCTAGATGGAAATGTCTTGCTTAAGTGAGCTGCTAGGGGGTCATGAACAAAGCAACAAAATCCCTGTGGCCTTTCAGCCTGCTTAGGATGCTCTCAGAGTTAAATGTCTGACAGTCTGCATTTCTGTTCCAGTATGGCATCAGAGGTGGAAATCCAGAAAACAAGCCTTGCCTGGACATATAGTGTTTATCCAAGAAGATAAGGAACTAGCTCATCTTAGAGGGATAGCTGAAACAGTAGGACTAGCCAATGCTTGTTATGCTGTAAGGTATGTCCTTGAACAGATGTATTTTCAGGACAAAATCTTCCTGGGCTTCCTGGGCTGGTTTTCATCAGTGCATTCATCCCTGACACCTCAAGGTGGGAGTTCTGGGCTGCACCTTCACTGCAGGGCAGGAGTGCTAGGAAGCATACCCTGCCATGCTGGCTTTCTGGCATGGATCCTGGCCTGGATTGCCCCTAGCCCAGCCTGCACATTCACACTGGCAAGAAACACAAGTGCATGGGGAAGGAAGAAAACCTGGTGTTTTCCAGTAGCTTTGCCTGAGCTCCCCTTAAATGTACCCAATGAGACAAAAAATAACAGATTTACTTGGGGAAGAATGTTAATAACATTTCAAGCATTCTTAGCTTCATGAACAGGTGACTGGTATTGCTGTTTTGCAGCACTCTTCCTTCTCAAGCAGAGATTGAATCCTTGCCAGCTTTCCCTCGGGACAAACTGAACTTACACAAATTGTTAGGAAGTGGAGCATTTGGAGAGGTGTATGAAGGGACTGCAGTAGATATCCTGGCAGATGGAAGCGGAGAATCCAGAGTAGCAGTCAAGGTAATTGCAGCTGTGTGTTTCTCTGGCAAGAGCATGGTATGGACAGAGAGATTTGGCTCAGAGGTTATATCATAGAAACAAGTGTTGTCAGATTTGGGTATTTCCTTGCAGTATTTCTTGCAAGTCACTCAAAGCTGAGCCTGTCTCCTTGTAAAGATTGCTGGAAAATAATCATAGAATCAACCAGGTTGGAAAAGACCTCAGATATCATCAAGTCCAACCTATTACCTAATACCTCATGAGAACTAAACCATGGCTTCAGGTGTCACATCCAAACCTTTTTGAACACCTCCAGGGATGGTGACTCCACCACCTCCCTGGGCAGCCCAGTGTATTTAAGGCCATGTCTGTGGTTGCTTTACTTCAACACTCTGATAATGGTGGTGGTGACCTAAGTGTTATTGCACATTTGCTTTCTGTTGTGTAGACCTTGAAGAAAGGTGCAACAGACCACGAGAAGAGCGAATTCTTGAAGGAGGCACACCTAATGAGGTAGGAACAGCAATGCCATGGGGCATCCTTCAAAGCTAGTGTCATGTGAGGTGAGAGGAATGAAAGCAACCCTTTCCTTTAAACAAATAACTGTGGCATTTGGGGAGTATTCTGCTGCTTCTGCAGGAAAAAAACATCTATCTATCTATCTATCTATCTATCTATCTATCTATCTATCTATCTATCTATCTATCATCTATCTATCTACCTATCTATGTATCTATCTATCTATCTATCATCTATCTATCTATCTATGTATCTATCTATGTATCTGTCTATGTATGTATCTATCTATGTATCTGTCTATCTATCTATCTATCTATCTATCTATCTATCTATCTATCTATCTATGTATCTATGTATGTATATATGTATGTATGTATCTATCTATCTATCTATGTATCTATCTGTCTATCTATCTATCCATCTATTTATCTATCTGTCTATCTATCTATCTATGTATCTATTTATCTATCTATCTACCTATCTAACTATCTATCTATCTATCTACCTACCTACCTACCTACCTACCTATCTATCTACCTACCTACCTACCTACCTACCTGTCTATAGTTATTTTATATATATATATAATTTGTATGTATATAATTTATACATATATATCACTGCTTCTGGATGTTATGAAAATCAATCTTTAAAACTCATGAGCAGACTGCAAATTCACTATGCTCATACCGTGGATTTGCTGGAGAGTTTGGACTGCTATATTTCAGTCTCTTTGTTCACCTACAACTGAGTTAGTTGTTCAAGGTAATTGGGTAACATTCCACTAATCTCTTTTTGCCACCCCCCCCCCCCCCCAACAAATATCATAACAAGGTGGCACCTTGAAGACTCAATTGAGTGTGCAAATTGGGTTTTGAACGTCTGCATATTTACCACTAGAGGCTGCCACAAACCTTCTCCATCGAGGCAGGCTTCAGTGTAACGGGTCTGTCACCAGGGCAAGAATTTCACGTGGGAAGGTCTGTGTGCATGTTAGAAATGTGGTATTCCAGAGTCTCCACAGAAAAAAAAATAGCAGTTCAGCTGAAGTTTTCAGCTGGTGGCATAATAGTGAGAGTGTAATTTGGTTTTCAGATGCACTTCTGCACTTCTCTGGGCTTTATTTCATGTGTAGAGAATTAGACGCATCAGTTGAAAACTGAAGGCTTTTATATCCTGTACAGAAAACACAGTGGTGTTAAATTTGAAATTAGCTTTCATGGATTTTTTTTCTGGTGTGTTTATGTATTTTAAAAGATATTCTGACGTTTTTGCCTCGTTTTGTCCCCATATTGTACACTGAATGAGGAAAGAGGTTTGTGAAAGTCAAAGGGGAGCTGTTTCATTAAAGCACAAATTAACGGCAAAGAGTAAGTGTTGTGCTATCTTTACCTAGCAGACACAAACTCAGTTAAGATCTCTTTTCTGTGTGGTGTGGAAATTATGTGTACCCACAGCTGAAGTTTTGGGAGCTTTCCCAATGCTGCTTCCTTGTTAATAATCCCAAACTAGAAATTCTGGGGAAAATCTGTAATTGGAAAACACTACTTTGAAATGTAAACACTGATGGGATCCTGTGTGCGCACAGACACAGTGAGAAAACAAAACAATCATAGAATCAACAAGGTTGGAAAAGACCTCAGAGATCATCAAGTCCAACCTGTCAACCAACACCTCATGACTAATTAAACCATGGCTTCAAGTGCCATGTCCAATCCCCTCTTGAACACTTCCAGGGATGGTGACTCCACCACCTCCCTGGGCAGCACATTCCAATGGCCAATTCCTCTTTCTGTGAAGAACTTTCTCCTCACCTCAAGTCTAAACTTCTCCTGGCACAGCTTGAGACTGTGTCCTCTTGTTCTGGTGCTGGTTGCCTGGGAGAAGAGGCCAACCCCTTCCTGGCTGCAACCACCCTTCAGGTAGTTGTAGACAGCAATAAGGTCTCCCCTGAGCCTCCTCTTCTCCAGGCTAAACAACCCCAGCTCCTTCAGCCTCTCCTCGTAGGGCTTGTGCTTGAGGCCTCTCCCCAGCCTTGTTGCCCTGAGAAACAAAGAAAAAAGAAAAACTTAAATAGTGCAAATTCCTAGTAGGCATTAATGGATAATCAAAACATTATAGAGATTTAATATGCTTTAGTGCTTTTCCTTTTCATTTAATGTGGAAAAAGTTATTCTTTCATGCCCTTATGCAGGACTTACTGATTTTTCTTGAAGTCTCTCTGTGAGGTCTCATAAATGAAACTAAGGACAGGAAAGAAAAATAAGTGGATTTTAGTGTTTATGAACCTTGATGTTAGATATTTAAAAGCAATTTTGCCTGCTTTTTTGGATGTTCATGACAATTGTGGGTTGCAGCATTGTGCACACCCTCCCAGTTAAGCAAGAACTATCTGTTCCTCGATCTTGCTGTGCAGCAATGGTGAAATGAAGTTGCCTACACTTCAAAAAGTCATTTGATACCGGTTATTAGTGAGTCATTTGTGTACAAATACACGTGACAAATTCTCCTGTGTGTCCCTTCCCTTGGGAATTAAGGAATGATAGCTCAGTGGAGAAAGGGCTGGGTGAGGTGTAAGGGAAGTGCCAGGTGCTCCTTCCCCTCTTTTTGTTCTTGAGAGTGCCACAGTTTATCTGATTGAGAGGTATGCCTTACAGGCTGGGGCGAGGGAGCTGTCAAATTCAAAATCACATTTTTAGCTGAAGTCTTTGCCCACACCTAAGATTGTGCTAATTGAAAGAATTCAGAAGGAAAATGGCCCTCTGCTTTATTTGTTTGCTTACACTGGCGCGTTTGACGGCATTTTGGTCACCCTCAGTTCCTCCAGTAGAGTCAGGTTTCTCTGAGTGGAGGTTCAAGTCCTTCCACACAGCAGTGCAAAGGGAAAACCATTTTCTAACACAAGAAATGTGACTGTAAAAAACAGAGGCACTGACAGAGATGGTGAATATTTGTCACCCCTTGAAAAAATGCTAGCTCTGAGTGCTTACTGCCTGGTGGCAATCCCTATCTGTGTGGACCCACAGGAAATTACTGGCATGTCTGCAAGTATTCCTCAGGCACATTCTGTTTCTCTTGAAACTGTGCTGTGAGAAACAGTTGTCTGAATTGTGAAATAAAAAGCAGGTTGCACCTTTGTGCATCTCTCTGCAGAGTTCTGCTGTGACTGTGGTGGTAAAAGTGCTCTATTAAACCAGGTGCCTTTAATGTACAGGTGGCAATTACTCTCATTCCTAGATGAGATTCTTTCTTTGCTTGATGGAAATATGAAGAAGTGTGCTTTTCATACCCAAGCATTAGAGGGCCTGCCAAAGTTCAGCGTGAGCCTGTGTTTTGAAAGGGTATCCCTGAACCCTCCCCATGACTGAGCAAATCCAGCCACTCTGAGGTACTAAATCATGTTTTCAGTAGAGGCAGGATTGTAAAGGCCAAACTGCTCATTCGTTGCCTGCAGCCATAGCTGCATTTCTCCTGTGTAACCTTACAGTAATTTCCTTCTCTTTAGTAAATTTGATCACCCACACATTCTGAAGCTGCTTGGTGTGTGCCTGCTGAATGAACCTCAGTACATAATACTGGAGCTGATGGAAGGAGGGGATCTACTTAGCTATTTGCGAGGAGCCCGAAAGCAAAAGGTAAAGACCACAACGCTTACATTTTTAACCTGTAACTGCCCACAGATTCTCAGGTTTTTCCCTTTCTCAAAAGCCATGCTGATATCCAGCTGTTTCTCTACCTGTAAGGTCTGACCTGGTTTTCCCTAATGCCCTGGGACCTCCATGTTGAGTGCTGACTTTGCATTTGGAGTTGCTGTGAAGAAGATGGAATGCCACCAGACCACTGATCAAGATTGCGTTTTCAGTCATGTCTACTGAGTTTTTCTCTATGAATAGTCCTTTGAAAAGTGATCATAAATAAGGGTGGTCATGTGTCTGGTCTCTTAGGCCTCATGGATTTGTTGTTTGGGTTTTTTTCAATTTGAATAGCAGCAGTATCCTTAACATGCTAGGCATAATCCAGGCACATCAGAAGATAATGTCCCTGTATCCTTATATTCTTTAGAAGGAAAGATAAGAAAGGAATAAAGAAATGGTGCCTCTAATTACATTTCCCCCCCCTAGTTAGCATGCAGATTAAGAATATGGATGGCAAAACTGTAGGTCAAAAAGACTCAGCACTGAAGTTTTATAGCATTGCAGCTGTTGTTTAGCTCATTTACAAGGCCAGCTCAAATCCAGTCAGCATTGAAGTCTACTGAAATGTGCAGGTATTCTACTAGAATAATGTATTATACTACTAGAATATGTATTATACTACTAGAATATGTATTATACTACTAGAATATGTATTACACTACTAGAATATGTATTACACTACTAGAATAATGTAATATACTACTAGAATAAAGTAATATACCACTAGAATAATGAATTATACTACTAGAATAATATATTATGCTGTATTCTACTAGAATAATGTATTATACAAGCAAACCTGATCTGACAGCGGGAGGAAATTTTCAGAGTCCCATTTCTTCTACTGTAGTGAAGAAACAATTCTGAAAGCCCCAGGATAGAATCATAGACTCCTAGAATCACAGAATCAATAAGGTTGGAAGAGACCTCAAAGATCATCAAGTCCAACCTGTCACCCAAGACCTCATGACTACTAAACCATGGCACCAAGTGGCACGTCCAATCCCCTCCTGAACACCTATTCTTAGCCCCCAGTCAAAGAGCAGGATGGGTTGGTCTGCCTGGCAATGCAGTGTTCTGACAGTTTCCCTGCTGGTAATTAGCATTTGCTTTATGGCCATTCAGAGATCTTGCACCTGTGCTTTGCATCTTTTGGACAAACCCTGCACATTTCAAATGAGCAAAGAATCCAATCTTTGCACAGGGAGCTCGACATTCTGAGTTTGTAAAGCTGAAAGGCACAACTAACTTCTGTCTTTGCTTCTTGTAGCTCCAGCATCCCTTGCTGACAGTGACTGACCTCTTGGATATCTGTTTGGATATTTGCAAAGGCTGTGTCTATTTAGAGAAAATGCACTTTATTCACAGGTACAGAACTTCCTTAGTCTTCCAGGGTTTACCCACAATATAAACCTGGGAAAAATGTCTAGAAAGACACCATAATGCAACAGGGAAGACATGAGCAACAGAGTAAAATTCAGTCTCAGGTTTGTGACAAAAATCACCTGCAATTCTCTCACAAAATAGAGAGCTGCTCTAAGATCTAAATTCAGGACTCATTGTTCATTATGCAAGAATAATATCCTATGTAACAAAGAGAAGGGTGAGCAAGGAGATCCTTTACCCTCTTCCTCTAAGTAGAAGGTAGTGTAGAGTTCACAGAGCCAAACTTCTCTCAGAGATGCACAGGGAAAAGATGAGAAGCCACAGGCATAAGTTACAGCAAGGGAGAGGAGATAATATTGTTCACAGCATGCAGGCTCACTCACTGGAACCAGCTGTCCAGAGGAGCTGTGTCACCTCCAGGCTTGAAGATATGCAAAACTTAACTGAATGAGGCCCTAAGCCACCTGATCCGACTTTGAGATTGGCTCTGCTCTGAAGCGAGGGTTGAATTCAGATGGCTTCCAGAGGTCCCTTCTGACTCAGGTTCCTCTGCTGTGCTAATTCGATCTCATTTCTGCCTTACAAATCAGGGACCTGGCTGCTCGCAACTGCCTCGTGTCTGAGAAGCACTATGGGAGCTCCTCCCGGGTGGTAAAGATTGGGGACTTTGGCCTGGCCAGAGACATCTACAAAAATGATTATTACAGGAAAAGGGGAGAAGGCCTCCTCCCTGTCAGATGGATGGCTCCTGAAAGCCTCATCGATGGTGTCTTTACAAGCAGCTCTGATGTCTGGTGAGTTGCAGTAGTCACACGGCTGTGGGAATAATCAGGCCAAATTCCATAGCTGGAAGGTAGTTTCCCATTCCATTTTGGTGACTGACTGATCTGATTGTGCAAATGTGAGCAGACCAGGCAGGTCAGTCTCAGTGTGAGAGAGCAGTCCTTGATTACTTCCCCAGCTTAAACACAGATGGAAAATGTGGGCTTCAAGTCCCATGTTTTACCTGTTGTTCACTGGAAAGCCAGCAGGGAAAGCCCCTTTTGAAATGATGGGAGGTTTCTTATGAGAGAACTCCACAGATGTCTCTAGAAGACCTTTCTCCATAAGCCAAAGAAAGTACATTGGGGGATGGAAGCATGTCTTTGGCTTGAAAATCAGCTTCTCTTTCAGTCTTCTGGGTGGTTGTGTGATGAAGTGATCAGAGACTACGGTGAGAGATGATATTACCCACATGGATTTAAAACTCCCTGCAGTGTTCCTTCTACTACACAGATCACAGGTTCACAGGATGTTAGGGGTTGGAAGGCACCTTCAAAGATCATCAAGTCCAACTCCCCTGCCAGAGCAGGAGCATAGAATCCAGCACAGGTCACACAGCAACACATCCAGATGGGTCTTGAAAGTCTCCAGAGGAGGAGACTCCACAACCTCTCTGGGGAGCCTGTTCCAGTGCTCTGCAACCCTCATGTTGAGGTGGAACCTCCTGTGCTGTAGTTTATACCCATTGCCCCTTGTCCTATGCCATCAGGGATGTGTAGGGTGAGGTAGGAGGCTCCAGCATGGATGGTCCTAATTCAGCCCTGGAGCTGTGCTCTCCATGGGGATTTTTTTGAGCTAGAGGTTGAAGCCATCAGGGTTCTGTAGAGTGAGGTAGGAGGCTCCAAAGGAGGCTCAGGGGAGACCTTATTGCTCTCTACAGATACCTGAAGTGAGGCTGTAGCCAGGAGGGGGTTGGTCTCTTCTCCCAGGCAACCAGCACCAGAACAAGAGGACACAGTCTCAAGCTGTGCCAGGGGAAGTTTAGGCTTGAGGTGAGGAGAAAGTTCTTCACAGAGAAAGTTGTTAGCCATTGGAATGTGCTGCCCAGGGAGGTGGTGGAATCACTGTCCCTGGAGGTGGTCAAAAAGGGATTGGATGTGGCACTTGAAGACATTGAGGTATTGGGTTACAGGTTGGACTTGATGATCTTTGAGGTCTTTTCTAACCTTATTGATTCTATGATTCTATGTTTCCAGGAGGAATGATAAGGTTGCACATTGCCATCTCTAATAAATTGTAGGCTACGACAGATTTCCTCCTAGGTGATATTTTAATGAGCTAATGAAAAGTTTGGCATCACAACAGTAGCCTGCATGGATATATTTCTTGATGCTTTGAGCTCTAGCTTTGGATTCTGGCTGGGAAGAATTATTGTCACTCAAACAATTTTGTACCAGGCCCATAATGTGGATTTTGCTTGCCTGGGCAGTGAATTGACTGCCTGCATGCTGTTCCATTTTTTCCCCCCTCAGATTATTTGGCATTTCCTTTGCACAACCAAATATTTCCCCTCATTATTTTACCCTGCTCTGATGGCTGCTTTGTTTTGAAGCTCCAATTTCTCACCATCCTCAGAGGAATATCATAGTACTTTGCTGTGGAGGTTTACTTAAGTGTATATTTGAGTGGGTTTGAGCTTATGATGATGAAGAGGAGGAGACCTACTGTCAAGAGGCATGTGAAAAAACCCAAACCACACTAGATCCATTAAACCTGAGATTCATACAAGCTTATATCTCGATAGCCATAGGAACTCATGGCAGGCACTAGCCCTCCAGTCTTGTCCAAGTCCTCAGCTCCTGCAGCCCATGCATTTGACTGCCACTCTTATATTTATCTCAGTGAGCAGTTTAGTGCTCTCTGCCAAACCAAATGAGGTGCTGATTGCTTTGTGAGTGGTGCTTAGGAGAACTTGTCTCTCTCCATTTCCAAGACACTTCTAGAGATTTCTAAACACTTGTTTAAGCGAGGACATGCTCAACCAAAGGGCGTTGCCCAGGGAGGCTCTGGGCACTCAGAGGCTTCTAAGCTGCGTCTCAGAGAGTCTGGGGGAGTGTGTCAGGTGTAGACATTGATTTCAGCTATTCCAGAGGCTGCTTTAAGGACATATGAATTGTTTAACATGAGAAAAACCAAAACAACTTCTCACTCTTGATGCTTCTATGTCTTGTTCTTGGTTTAGAGAAATTTTAACTGTTGTTAGGGAGATTTTTCATGATTGCTGTGGAAATTAATTTATTTTAATTGGTTTTTTTCTTTCTTTTTTTTTTATAGGTCTTTTGGAGTCTTACTATGGGAAACATTAACTCTGGGTCAACAACCATATCCAGGTTTCTCCAATACAGAAGTTCTACACCATGTACAGTCAGGAGGAAGGCTGGAATCTCCAAACAATTGTCCTGATGACCTGTAAGTTAATTCTGTTCAAGTGTTGTTGATAATATATATATAGGGAACAAGAAGCCATCATTCTGAATGTCACTTAGGCCCATGCAGAGTCCTACATTTTTATTTCATAAAACCCATGTAGCACTTGGAGCTGCCAGCCCACTACTAATTCACCCAGTAGGGCAGCCTGGAAGAACTTAAGAAATGAATTTGAATGGTGGATATGGGTCTTTTAAACAAGGTTTCAGAGACATCATAAAGCCAGCCCTGGGCATGAATCTGATAGTATAGAATCATAGGATCAATAAGGTTGGAAAAGACCCCAGAGATCATCAAGTCCAACCTGTCACCCAACACCTCCTGACTAAATAAACCATGGCACCAAGTGCCATGTCCAATCCCCTCTTGAACACCTCCAGGGATGGTGACTGCACCACCTCCCTGGGCAGCACATTCCAATGGTCAATTACTCTTTCTGGGAAGAACTTTCTCCTCACCTCAAGCCTAAACTTCTCCTGGCACAGCTTAAGACTGTGTCCTCTTGTTCTGGCGCTGGTTGCCTGGGAAAAGAGAGAACAGACTGAGAGCATCTAATGGTAGAAAGAATTTCCTGGTCCCTGTACACCATGGGGCTGGGGTCACTCAGTATTGTCTAACTCTGTGTCGCAATTCCTGTACTACTCTGCACAAGCAGTCAGAGCAATGCACTTGACAACTGATTGTATAGATGGAAAGAGAGGCTACTCAAAGTGCACAACTCTTACTCCTGGGGCACAGGAATTGTCTTGAGCCTAATTCTGTGATTGGCAAGCCCAGATCTCTGTGACCTCTGTGATCTCACATCATTTACCATGCTCTGAGTTCCAGAGAGGCTGTTTATATATCATTGTGTAGGTACAGCTAAAACACAGCAAAGGTTTAGTGTTTGGAGGAGCAGAAGACCTGAAGATATCAGGATAGTGTTTTACCAACAGAGTGAAAACTGGAAGTCATAGAACAAATGAGAGGTCAAAGCAAGCTCAGTTGCAATATTTTCTGCTGGAAAAAAAAGATTTCTTCAAAAAACAATCCTGACAGCTGTCCTGTAAATAAAAAAGCATAGGAGGCAATGTACATCTGTGTGCTGGTTTGATATTCAAACTCACATAAAGGCTTCTAAGTTGCCTATAACACAAGTGACCAGATCTGCAGAAGAATCAAGAAAACTTTGCTTGAAGTCGTTTTTAAGGTCCTAGATCTTAAGTTTAGCATGGCAGGTAGGGTTTAAACTCTGGTCTGCCTGTTGTGACTTGTAGGATGGGGCCTAATAGCAGTAACAGCTTTTGAAAGCCAAGGGCTGAATGAGCTCTTAGACTCTTGTGTCATCTTTTATCTCGTTTGGTGAACACTCAGCACCTGCATAAATAGCTTTTTGCTACTTTGCTTGGTCATTAATGGAATGCTGGGATTCTTCACATTCCTGCTTCCCTCCTGGTGGTTTTGAACCTGCATCAGGACATCAGCAGTCAGTAATTGTCTCCTCAGCACTTTGGCTTACTCATTGTCATTTCACAAAACAAACCATCACTGATAGGAAGAGAGTTCAAAGGCCAAACTACTTCAGCTGAGAAGTGTTTAGGAATCTGTGCTAGGCTTACATTGCAAGAGCAAGTAGGGCTGACACAGAAACCTTGGGGTATAAAAGCACTAAGGAAGGGAGCCTTTTGGGGGGGGGGGGGCTGTGGAAAATTCTCACCTTTCCCTCCACAAGTTGTTACTCCAGGGAGTAATCATTGGCTACCCTACAAAGAAGTGTAGATAGGATAAGCTTGGTAATGAGTTTGGAAAGGGGCTTAGGGCTTGGGGATCTACAAATAAGACACATTTATTAAAATATGAATTACATGTATAAATGACACCACTTTTGCAATCAGAGTTCCACATCTGGCACAGCTACCTGAGTGTGAGGCTGGTATGCAAGGGCATGCACAGTTTGGACTGAGCTGGGCTCAGAATCCACATGTCATGTTCTTGTTTCATAAATGAAGAGAGAGTAGATTTAGACTGCTTGTAAGGAAGAAGTTCTTCACTGTGAGGGTGTTGAGACAGTGAAATATGTCACCCAGAGAGGTTGTGGATGTCCTGTCCCTGGAAGTGCTCAAGGCCAGGTTGGATGGGGCTTTGAGTAGCCTGGTCTAGTGGAAGAGGTCTCTGTCCATGACAGGGAGGTTGGAACTAGATTGTCTTTGAAGGTCCTTTCCAGCCCAAACAATTCTGATTCTACAACTTACATTTCTTTCTTCCTCTGTGGGCCTATGGCTGACTTTTTCTTCCTTTCTGTTAGAGGAGTGGTGTACTCAGGCAGCTCTTCACTGCTACACTTTGCACAGTGCTCTGCTCCTGAAAGCCCAAGCACCAACCTGAAAGAGCGCACCACTTGAACTCACGTTTTTTTCCCTTGGATATCTACAACCAGCATGAACAGAAAGCAGATTCTTTGACTTCCATCATCCAAGACTACAGCCTTCAAAATGAAACATGACAGACACTTTGTTGGCAGCAGCAGAACAAGGATTATTTCACTTCATTTTCAGTCTTCTTCAGTACTTTTTCATCTATATTTGCAAGTGTCATCAGTAACCAGCACACTTGAAAGCAAGCAGACAAAGTGCTTCAGAGCATCAGGAAGCCAATACCAGTTAAAAAAAAAAAAGCTTTTTAAGTGGATTTTCAAGATTTCATTGGATCATTTTGGGGAAAAAAAAAAAAAAAGCACAAAAAGCCAAACCCACAAAAAAACCAAACCCCAAAGCCCCCAACAGAATGACTGTTCAGCTCCACAACCACGACACAGATTGATGAAAAGTGACTCCAAACCAGTTTTCTACTCAGATTTCTCCCTCAGTGCTTCTATCTTGATGGAAAAACATCACTGAGAAAATCAGAAGTCAAGAGACTTCTCCCACCTGTCACTAAGGGTTTTGTAAAATACCCAATTGTGGTGAAGGACAGCAGCCTCCTTTTCAAGAAGGATAAGCAAGGATCTGAACAAGCCAATTCATTTCACATAACTCAGTAACGCCTGGTATCACATAGCAGCAGGTCTGGGAGGCTGTTTGTCAGGGGAGGATTTGAACTTAGGGCTTAGAGGTGAATACTCTGCATTCCAGCAGCAGCTTCCTGAACTGGCCTTTCACTGCCTGCTCAAATGCTGCTCTCTGGTTCTGAGATTCTGAAGACCTCCCTCCGCTCCTAATGCCTAGCGTGGCCAGGTGCTAGCTGTGTTTTGGTTTTCAGCCTGGCTCCCCCTGGCTTTTGTAGGATTTGGGTTTGTGTAGCCTGGACTCACCTCGAGTAAGCAATGAAAGTCAGCCCTAGGCTCCAGACAAACACAAGGGGCTGTTTTCCACTGAATGGTATTGATGGTGTTGGGCCAGGTGAGCTGGGATCCCTGCACTCAGAGGAAACTCATTTTGATGGGAAAACTTACTCCTATTTGGTTTAGTCTGGAGGCAGAAGTCTAGATCAACCCTCTCCATGCTGGGTTTTCCTTGAACTTCCCTGAAATATGAGACAGCATGAGCTTAAGGAGGTTTAAACAAGCTGATAGGTTCATCTTCATTTCTGAGTTTAGATATATTTTCCTTTTCCTTTTTTCCTTTTTCCCCTTTCTCCTTTTTTTCCTTTTTCTCCTTTTTTCCTCTTTCCCTTTTTTCCTTTTTTCCTTTTCCCCTTTTGTTCCTTTTCCCCTTCTTTCCTTTTTTCTTTATTTTGTTCCCCTTTTTTTCCTTTTTTCCCCCTTTTTCCTTTTTTTCCTTTACCATTCTCCTCCCTTCCCCTCCTCTCCTTTTTTTTTTTTTTCCCTTTTTCCTTTTATCCTTTTCCCTTTTTCCCTTCTCTTCCCTTCCTAAATCATTTAATGGCCAATATTGAAATGAATTTTTCCATGTTCTTTGCTGCTTGCATTTGTTTTCCAGATGTGATTTGATGAAAAGATGCTGGGCCCAAGAACCCCACAGCAGACCTACTTTCTCCTCTATCCAGGACAAGCTGCAAGAGATAAGGCACTCTCCACTGTCCGTATTTGAAGACAAAGCAGCAGCAATTGGAGTCATCAACGCAGCTTTTGAAGGTGAGTCTGGGCTAGCACAGGCTCTCCTCATGTCCTCTTCCCTGTGAGCAAAGCAGGATGCAGCAGTTTTTTTTCACTGCCTCCAATTCCCTGCCTATAAGAACAGCAAAGATTTAACTCCCTCATAATGAACTCGTGAAGATTCACCAAATGCCAGTAAGTGACATGCATTAGGTCCGAGGTGAGGAGAAAGTTCTTCACAGAGAGAGTTGTTAGCTGTTGGAATGTGATGCCCAGGGAGATGGTGGAGTCACCATCCCTGGAGGTGTTCAAAATGTCAGTTTATCCCCACCTTGACTTGCCTCTGTCAAGTACAGTCTGTGTATGATGTTTATATGTCAGTACAAGAATAAAGACTTTATCAAGTCTTTATCAAGACATGATGGGATCAAAGGAAGCCAGAACTGCTAACTTATAATTTCATGCTTTTTTTTATTAGCTGATCTTGCACCCTTATGCTGTAATTGAAAGGTTCACATAGTTGCATGTAGTGTCATTTCCTATTTTCTTTAAGGGCATCTTCACTTTCAGTAGTGGAGTTCAGGCAGGAGCTATTTAACCTGGCACAAATCTAAGCCTGGCATTAGCTCAGGAAAGGACTACAGCCAATTAATTCGGCACTCTGCCCAAGATAATAGGCCTTACTTTTATAATGGACTTTATCTTACCTAAAGGCAGCTATCTAGAAGCTAGAAGTCTCATCAAAGATGATCTTCTAGCTGTCTCTGTAGTAACAGACATCTCCAGAGAGTGACAACTCCTATGTTTTAGGCAGGTATCACAGCAGGAAAGGGGTCACCTTTTGCCCTAGGGTGACTTGCCCTATTTGACCTGCATACAGCAGCAGTAGTAGTAGCAAGATGACAGCCAAAACAAATGATTCAAAGGTCTGTTCCGTGATGGATTGTCCTGGACAGCATTTTCCCAAACTGTTATGTGGTCATTGGCCTTTGTGTGTAGTGAAACTTCTGTCATGAGCCTCCTACCAAGAAATGTTTGCTCTCACCGGGAGGCTTGGTTCCAAAAGAGAGAGCAAATGTCAAGCAAAGTGAAATAACAAGCCTCAAAATAACTGTGATGCTGAGCCCTACATGGAGTCACACATCTTCCAATCTCTGCTGAGCATTACCTACTTGTAGGTAGCCTCAGCTTCATCAGGTCTGTACATGCTGTTGTGCTATATCATAGATGGGAGAGCTGGCTAACCTTACATTTTTTCCAGCAACATTACTGATGGTACAGTATGACACATGGACTGCAAGTGTGGGTGAACTAATACAGACAGCATCTCAGTGGCCTGGACAGCATGCTAGCAGGATAGTGTGGGAATGGCAAAGGGACTCTGACCTTACTGTTGCAAGAGTTACCTTTCTAAAGGAGGTATCAAGTAGAAATAAATACACCTGAGCAATGCCAGCAGCTCCTGGCACTGCTGCTTTGGAAGAGAGGGATGCAAATGTAGCACCAGGAATGGGCCTATCAGTTTAGAATTGTTCCATCTTCATCATATAGGCTTTCCCAGGACATTGATTGTGGGCATTAAGTGGCACTAACAACATTTTTTGAGTAAGGGAGTACTAAGGAGGACAAAGACAGCACTGAATTTTGAACCCAATGGGAATTGACTGAGCAGAGGCTCCATCACCAAAGTTCATTGCTGAAAGAGAGATTGTTCTTGCCACGGTTTCAAGGAGCACAAATGAAATGTCATGAATCAGTGTGCTAACAGGACAGCCCTGCAGAGCTGTAAAAATAACCAGTCCATCTATTTTCAGACCTAACTTTTTACATTTGCACATACAAGACAGCACCATAATTTTCAGGTCCCAAGCGTGCCCCTTTATGGATGGAAACACCTGTTTGTTTTGGCAAACCTCTTTGCTGGCATCAGACAACTGGGCACTAAGCAGCTGGAGCAGCTCCTAGCTTTTATGACCCAGGAGGACTATTCTTATCAAGGCTGCCCACCACAATCCCTCTTAGACCTGTAAGGAAAAAAATGTCTAATTGCTCAGAAGCTGTGATGGAGCAGCACCACACTCTTGTTGCTAGAAATGGCTCCTCCAGCAAGTCCTCCAGCAGGGCAGCTGGAGGAGCCTGAGGAAATCCTGCATGAAGGACTTCTCTGTAAGACCCTGCCAGGCTACTCTTTCCCTTACAGAGAAGTCCTTCACTCTGTGCCCCTGTAGCTGAGGTGGTTTGGGGTGCAGGGCAGTGCAGGCTGGCACCAGCAGCCTTCCCTTGGGGTGCTGCTGTTCACAAGCTGCTCCTGGGCTGGCTGAAAGGGAAAGGCTGTCTGGTCTGCTTTTATTGTTTCTGGCCAAACAACCATTTCTTGCCCAGAGAGGCTGAGAGTAGGTCATAGGCTGGCCTGGATGATCTCAGAGGTCTTTTCCAGCCTCAATAATTCTGTGATTCTTTGTGAAATCCAGGGTAAATAACTAAAGACTGAGAGGAAACACATTTGGACTCAAACCCAGCATTTAAAAATCCCTAAGCTGGAGGTGTTGCTTGAAGCTGTGTCCAGTTACTGTGTCCAGTTCTGGGCCCCTCAGTTCAGGAAAGATGTTGACTTGCTGGAATGTGTCCAGAGAAGGGCAACAAAAATGGTGAGGGGTTTGGAGCACAAGCCCTATGAAGAGAGGCTGAGGGAGCTGAGGTTGCTTAGCCTGGAGAAGAGGATGCTCAAGGGAGACCCTATTGCTCTCTACAACTACCTGAAGGGAGGTTGTAGCCAGGTTGGGGGTTGGTCTCTTCTCCCAGGCAACCAGCACCAGAACAAGAGGACACAGTCTCAAGCTGTGCCAGGGGAGGTTCAGACTGGATGTTAGGAAGAAATTCTTCATAGAGAACCCAGAGGAATGTGCTGCCCAGGGAGGTGGTGGTGTCACCATCATTGGAGGTGTTTAGGAGGAGACTTGATGGGGTGCTTGGTGCCATGGTTTAGTTGAGTAGATGGTGTTGGGTGATAGGTTGGACTTGATGATCTTGAAGTTCTCTTCCAACCTGGTCTATTCTATTCTATTCTATCCTATCCTATCCTATCCTATCCTATCCTATCCTATCCTATCCTATCCTATCCTAGATGGGAAGATAAAAAAGTTACAATTCTGCAATGTTTCCTTTGATTTTCTTCCTTTTCCTTCTCCTTCCAAAGCCAGTCACCCAGTCTATTTACTCTTTTTCCCCAGCAGTTAAGGTGCTTGCTGAAAATACCACTTGTTTTTTTGGTTTTGGTGTTTGGTTTGGTTGCTTTTTAATCTCTGCACAAAACTTTGAGGGGATTTGACATTAAAATCTGGAATCAAAGATTTTACTGTTAATTCTACACCTGCTCACTGAGTGGTACTGGTTTGCTGTTCCCTATGTAAGAGCCACAAGTTGCTAAAATCAGCTGCCTTTAGAACAAAACCATCTTGCACACCTCTCTGAACTAAAAGTAATCACCTGGTCAAACGGAAGC